>NC_090725.1:292514104-292526604 GCF_036898095.1 Palaemon carinicauda | reverse complement strand
AGGATCAATGAGGTCCAGGCAATGGCTGCTGATGACTCGGCAGATAGACTTATAGGCTCTCCCAAACTCCCCATCCTTAACTCACAAGGATGGTGAGGTTGCAGCGACCAAAGGAAGTAAAGAGTTTGAGCGGAACTCGAACCTCAGTCTGGCAATCACCCGTCAAGCACGTGACCAATTAGGCCACTTTCTTCCACTGTAAAGTTTTCTTTTTTCATTTTCTTATCAAGAAATGGGCATTAGGTTGCTAACTTAGTTAGCCATTATCTTAAAATGAGGTATGGATATGACATAAGCTAATTCGAATTAAAATTAATGGCCTCACCTAAAATACTTAAAAATCTATGATAAAATACTTAAAAATGTATGAAGAGAAAGGACAGAAAGACTTAAAAATATATGAAGAGAAAGGACAGAAAGGTATTTAAATAAATACAAACTAAAATTTCGCCTCTAAAAATTTAAAAAAATGAAGGAATTTTTGCGGCAAATCTTAAGGATAATTCTAACCCGACTGCAAAAAATTAATATAAAAAATTAAAAGAAAATCCTTTAAGAACAGTCGACGCCGTCACTAGTCAACATACCTGTACGTCACTCATTTTATTCAAAAGGATAAACTTGAACGCTAAGTCCTATCAAGAAGGCATTTGAAATATTAATCAAAGTGATTGAAGAGTATTTAATATGAGAAAGATGAGTTTTCTTCCAAAGGATGTTACTTTATATTTTCTATTGCTATTTTCTGTTTAGGAAACTTTTAAATATGTATTTTTTTAGGTGTTGATATTTAAATGATTAACATTGGCCATTGGCGACATTTAAATCATTAACATTAACGACGTTATTTGATTATTCTTATCATTATCACATGTATTCTTTACAACAGACGCCAGTATATACAGGAGAAATTTTACGATGTTTATTGAAAAATTAGTCATCGGACTTTCAAAAATACTCAAACACAATAGTTTTTGAAATGGGAATTCGTCTCTAAATGAAGCGTCATGAAATTCAAAGTACACTATTAAAAATTTGCCTTAAAACTGTAAAAATCCTGGGATAAATGTTGCCAGGCATATACCGTTTTGAAATCGAATACATTGACGTAAAAGACTGATATTACGAACACCGCCCCGCAAAAGATAATAACAAAGTGGGGTAAAATTACGGTCGCCTGTATTTCACTGAAATACAACTGAGACCAGTATATTTTTACGGAAATTACTGAATAAAAATACATTCTTTTTGACAGTGTAGAAGAGAAAAAGTAGCAAACTGACCTCGTCAAGATTCGGAACTGACAGTCTCGTATTACTCGAAATCAACTGCTCGAAAACAAATGCTCGAAACCACTTGCTCCAAAAATTATTACTCGAATTATCATTTCCTCGAAAGACAGATAGCTTGAAAGCCGATATTCATTCTTTAAATGTTATCAAAAATACTTGAGCTTTACATATCATTACTAAATAACTTTATCTTAGCCGTTATTAACTTTATTTTCTAAACCTTATTTTTAGTATTATCTTAGCCTTAGGATTCTACATTATAGAAACATAATTACTGTTGCACCAAGAAGCGTTCTTGAAAGTGAAGAAATATTTAATCTTAATGTAATGAATAATTTCAAGTTCCCAATAATCATAACTATGAGGCTAGGATTAATTTTACTTCAATTGTGAATATTACTCCAGTTACTAATATATATACTAATACCTGCTGCTGCCTCCGATGCCTTAGATGACCGCGGAGGTAGCAGCAGTAGGGGATTCAGCATTATGAAGCTTCATCTGTGGTGGATAACGGGGGAGGGTGGGCTGTGGCACCCTAGCAGTACCAGCTGAACTCGGTTGAGTCCCATGTTAGGCTGGGAGGAACGTAGAGAGTAGAGGTCCGTTTTTGTTTTTGTTTCATTTGTTGATGTCGGCTACCCCCCAACCCCCAAAATTGGGGGAAGTGCCTTGGTATATGTATGTATGTACTAATATATGATCGAGTTAAAGTAAACATTTAAAGTTGATTAATCAAAGCTAGATTATAGAACCAAAAATCTATACACACACAACCTCGAACTCTAATAGAAAATTAAGATTTATCATTAATGAAGTAATCAAAATTCATTAATTAAGTCACGCATACCGGATTAAATTAAGTATAATGGGAGAGGTAGGATTATCCAAAACTTGGCTTAGATGGGACACTGAAAAAAAAAAAATTATAAAACACTGCTGTACCACAGAGTCTAAGATGATATTTCATTTGACATCATATGAAGCAACGAACTGTAGTTCAATTAAAGGTCTTTGAAGAAGCATTAGTCTTGACAAAATAAGTGAATTTGAAGAAGCACTAGTCTTGATAAAATAAGTGAATTTTAAGAAGCACTAGTCTTGACAAAATAAGTGAATTTGAAGAAGCACTAGTCTTGATAAAATAAGTGAATTTTAAGAAGCACTAGCCTTGACAAAATAAGTGAATTTGAAGAAGCACTAGTCTTGACAAAATAAGTGAATTTGAAGAAGCACTAGTCTTGACAAAATAAGTGAATTTGAAGAAGCACTAGTCTTGATAAAATAAGTGAATTTTAAGAAGCACTAGCCTTGACAAAATAAGTGAATTTGAAGAAGCACTAGTCTTGACAAAAGAAGTGAATTTGAAGAAGCACTAGCCTTGACAAAATAAGTGAATTTGAAGAAGCACTAGTCTTGACAAAAGAAGTGAATTTGAAGAAGCACTAGTCTTCAAGAAATAAGTGAAATTGAGATCATAATCCAGGAGATAAGAAGTCTTTGGCATCCAAACTCTTCACCGTGAGCGGAATACATTTCACGACAAATAGACTTGACGTCAGTTGCATTTTAAGATCAGGTTTCGATTCTGCTCACTTTTCTTTGTGCAGAGGAGCACTGAATACATTTTACACATCACAGAGTATGCACTGAGGTGGTACGGTCATGTCATGAGAAGAGATGAACAGTATATTGGGAGGAGAGTAATGGAAATGGAGGTACAGGGAACGAGAAGGAGAGGGAGACCAAAGCGAAGGTGGGTGGACTGTATCAAGGATGACCTTCGATCAAAGGGATTAATCGGTGATGAGGTGTGGGATAGAGGTAGATGGAGAAAGCTGACCAGAAACATCGACCACACATAGAAGTGGGAAAAGATGTAGACAAAGAAGAAGACAGAGTATGCACGTTATAGATAAATGTTTAAATGCTTATACCTATTTTCCTTCTTACAATAAAGGTTCCTTTCTTAATTCTATGTACAAAACAGGTTCCTGTTACAGACATACACTGTAATTTTAATACGAAATTCTCCGTATAAATATACTTTTCTCAGCCGTATTTCAGTAAAATACAGGTGACCGTAATTTTTCCCATACTTTGTTATTATCTTTTTCTGGTCGGGCAACGTATTATCGCTCATTCATGTCCATATATCCGTTTTTAAAACAGCAAATTCTGTTAACATTTATTCCAGGAGTTTACCGTTTTTTTTTTTTAGGGCAAATTTCTAACAGTGTATGTTAACATGTGGACACTTATGGTCATTGTAAACGTGAAACATTGAAACATTCAAAAGCACTTGTTCGATTACGGACGCTCCAAACCCTGAAGTTAAAATGGAGCATTTCCCATCAACCAGTTCAAACTCCAAAGTAAAGAACAGTCATGTGCGTTCACCGATAACCAATTCACATTACAGAATGATGTTCATAACGTCAATATGATTTCTCTTGTAACCAATTAATCTCTTAAAGTAAAGATCACCATTATGTACTCAGTTGCTTATCATCAGTTCAGACCTGAGCTACCACACATAATTTTGTGATTAATTACAGAATCCTCCTCCCTATCAACATAAGATGAATATGTTTGCTTACGACCAACCTTATCATTTGATACTAGTGTAGGCAATTCGTCAAAAATGACAGCTAAATTGTTTAGATGGATATGCAAACACACGAATACACACATTCAACCCTTCCCACCTTCAACCCCTCTCACCAGGATATGACTACTCTCTCCCCTCTCCCCGAGGGAGGGGAAGAGAGTGAGTAATTATATGCTGGCAATGCCTCGGAGCGTAACCGGAAATTTCTATATATATATATATATATATATATATACACTTGCTCTTTAATATATAAGGGAGATAAGGAGCATCATAGTAAGTTTACGCACAAACAAACACAGTTAAAGACTACGCAACTGCACAGACTTATTTACATAGACAGCTCGAATATCAAGTAAAAAAAAAAAAGTATTCTTTCCCTTGAATATAAAACATTTATATGATAGGTCGTAGAAATGACACATGGCCGGCCATTCATTGCTTTCTTTTCAATGACGTTGTTCCAAGAATTACCCTTCAATAACCGACCAGTGGCAGCTGGGCTGGAGTTTCCCACCCGCAGACGTGGTGAACTAGCTGACGTGGATCAATATCAGGGTGACACAAAAAAGTAATGAAAAAAAAGAGGAGTGAAAGAAATGGAAGATTTGACGTCGAAAGACGGGGAATCCCTTTTTATTGATGGCATTAGCTAATAGGCTTCTCTCTCTCTCTCTCTCTCTCTCTCTCTCTCTCTCTTCCTGTCCTCCTCTTTTCCAGGTTATTTTTAGTTCTTTAACGTGGCTCTCTTTTGCAATCCATTGTCATCAACTTTAAATAACATATCAACGCTTTTTCATTGCTGTCATCAATTCTTTAACAATCAAAATTCTCTCTCTCTCTCTCTCTCTCTCTCTCTCTCTCTCTCTCTCTCCAACTTAACTAACATTCCGTAACTCATTCTATCTCTCTTTATCACTTTGTAATAACAATAAAGACAGACCTATATAAAGTGGTCATATATAAATTACACCATTTACAGTTGGAAAAAAAAAAAAAAACTAGGAGAAACGTATGAGGTCGTAAGTGAGTTTCATGAGAATGTTAGTTTATAAACAATGAATTGTATCTTAAAAAGTGATATATTTTGTACAGGGAGCAATTAATTCATTAAAAGAGATCATGTATAACCACTTCCATCAGCTATTCTATAAAAGCGAAAAAAAAAACAATAATAGATTAAACAGATGTTGCTTCAGGGATAGAGGTAAAAACCACAAGAGAGAATTTTAACTTGTAGATTATTTCCGTCTAGAGATTACCTCGTCGAGGCCAGAAAAAGAGAGAGAGAGAGAGAGAGAGAGAGAGAGAGAGAGAGAGAGAGAGTAAATTAAAACGAAAAATTTCTCAAAAATTAAAACTAAATGAATATGCCGGTGAAATTAGTTACCACTTTTAGCCAGAAAGAGAGAGAGAGAGAGAGAGAGAGAGAGAGAGAGAGAGAGAGTAAATCAAAACGAAAAATTTCTCAAAAATCAAAACTAAATGAATATGCCGGTGAAATTAGTTACCACTTTTAGCCAGAAAGAGAGAGAGAGAGAGAGAGAGAGAGAGGAGAGAGAGAGAGAGAGAGAGTAAATTAAAACGAAAAATTTCTAAAAAACTAAAACTAAATGAATATGCCGGTGAAATTAGTTACCACTTTTAGCCAGAGAGAGAGAGAGAGAGAGAGAGAGAGGAGAGAGAGAGAGTGTAAATTAAAACGAAAAATTTTCTCAAAAATTAAAACTAAATGAATATGCCGGTGAAATTAGTTACCACTTTTAGCCAGAAAAAGAGAGAGAGAGAGAGAGAGAGAGAGAGAGAGAGAGTAAATTAAAACGAAAAATTTCTCAAAAATTAAAACTAAATGAATATGCCGGTGAAATTAGTTACCACTTTTAGCCAGAAAGAGAGAGAGAGAGAGAGAGAGAGAGAGAGAGAGAGAGTGTGTAAATTAAAACGAAAAATTTTCTCAAAAATTAAAACTAAATGAATATGCCGGTGAAATTAGTTACCACTTTTAGCCAGAAAAGAGAGAGAGAGAGAGAGAGAGAGAGAGAGAGAGAGAGAGAGAGAGAGTAAATCAAAACGAAAAATTTCTCAAATATTAAAACTAAATGAATATGCCGGGTGAAATTAGTTACCACTTTTTAGCCAGAAAAGAAGAGAGAGAGAGGAGAGAGAGAGAGAGAGAGAGAGAGAGAGTAAATCAAAACGAAAAATTTCTCAAATATTAAAACTAAATGAATATGCCGGTGAAATTAGTTACCACTTTTAGCCAGAGAGAGAGAGAGAGAGAGAGAGAGAGAGAGAGTAAATTAAAACGAAAAATTTCTCAAAAATTAAAACTAAATGAATATGCCGGTGAAATTAGTTACCACTTTTTTTAATGTAAAATCTGAAAAAAAAAATCTCACTTAAGTATATCTATAAATAAATGTTTTCCTGTTGTTATATAAAAGAAAATACCAGGAATTGTAGCCTCCTACTAACAATACTCAAAATTCAAAGGTGATGAAAGTCTGCTAACCTTACAAGATTCTCAAGAATTTAAAGTCGGTTTTTTTTCCCTTGCTAAGTTTTTTCTTTTTGCTAAAAGAGAGCAGGTTTTTTTTTTTTTTTTTTTTTTTTTTTTTTTTTTTTGCTAAAAGAGAGAAGATTTTTATTTGCTAAAAGAGAGCAAAATTTTTTTCCTAAAAGAGAGAAGTTTTTTATTTGCTAAAATAGAGCAAATTTTTTTTTCCTAAAAGAGAGAAGTTTTTTATTTGCTAAAAGAGAGCAAATTTTTTTTCCTAAAAGAGAGAAGTTTTTTATTTGCTAGAAGAGAGCAAAATTTTTTTTTCCTAAAAGAGAGAAGTTTTTTATTTGCTAGAAGAGAGCAAAAATTTTTTTTCCTAAAAGAGAGAAGTTTTTTATTTGCTAAAAGAGAGCAAATTTTTTTTCCTAAAAGAGAGAAGTTTTTTTATTTGCTAAAAGAGCAAATTTTTTTTCCTAAAAGAGAGAAGTTTTTATTTGCTAGAAGAGAGCAAAATTTTTTTCCTAAAAGAGAGAAGTTTTTTATTCGCTAAAAGAGAGCAAATTTTTTTTCCTAAAAGAGAAGTTTTTCATTTGCTAAAAGAGAGCAAATTTTTTTTCCTAAAAGAGAGAAGTTTTTTATTTGCTAGAAGAGAGCAAAATTTTTTTTCCTAAAAGAGAGAAGTTTTTTATTTGCTAAAAGAGAGCAAATTTTTTTTTTTCCTAAAGAGAGCAGTTACATTGAGACCAAAACCTCTCTCAAACTATCTATGCAAGCCATTTCGTCCTCGTTCTTTTTAGGTTCTTCCTGTACTTCTGTTATACGAACGCAAACTTCTGTCTTGAAAGAAAAACATTGTCTCCGAGAGTTTGGTATTATTTGAACCAGGAAACTCTTAGGTGTCATATGGTCGGAAATACTTGATGACACTTTAAAGTGTTGTATAGCTGCAGCTTTTATATATATATATATATATATGTGTGTGTATGTATAAATATATATATATATATATATGTGTGTGTGTATGTATAAATATATATATATATATATATATAAATATAATATATATATATATATATTTATACATACACACACATATATATATATATTATATATACATACACACATATATATATATATATATATAATGTGTGTGTAAGTGTGTATATCACTTCCTATCTAGATAAGGGTAACATAAGTTTATCAATCCTTTCAATCCAACAAAAGTATAGAAAAAAATTTTCACTAAAGTCCCGGGATTTTTGGGACGTGTTTCTTAATTCATTTACGCAGCCAAATTTAAGTGTAACTTTATCGAATAATTGAATAAATTTCCTTTTATTGACATATTACAAATTAAAATTAGAGGGGCACTCAGTAGAGCGCAGACCCTCGCCACAGCAACTTATATCTCGACCCCTTGCTCGACCTTGACCTTTGACCTTAACATGTATTAACTGGCGTGGATTTTCATACACTTACATATGAACCAAGTTTGAAGTCTCTCTAACAACGATATCCAAAATGGCTAATTACGTGAACGGGACATTTTGCTTGACCCTGACCTTGACCTTAGACTTTCCAAAATTTAACCATTTCCAGCTTATTGCATATTAGTTAATCCCTGAAAGTGTCATTACTCTACGACTACAATTGGTGTAAAATATAACCTCCTTCCAGCTTCGTTGGCGGAGGTAAAAAATCCTTGGGGTCATCCAGTAAAAAGAAGGTCAAAGTTAAATTAAATACCTTACAAAAGTGAGTATGGTCAAGTTACACCAACATCCTAGATGCGCATATATATAACACACGCATTTACATACATGTACGTAAATACACACACACACACACACACATATATATATATATATATATATATGCGTAAAAATCACAGGAAAACGTGATGCTCAGATGCAGAAGAACCACAGGGAAAATGAAAATACGAAATATACGCTTAAGTCCTGACTAGTTTCGTGATACTTCTTCAGAGGACTGATCAGTCCTCTGAAGAAGTATCACGAAACTAGTCAGGACTTAAGCGTATATTTCGTATTTTCATTTTCCCTGTGGTTCTTCTCCATATATATATATATATATATATATAGATAGATAGATAGATAGATAGATATATAATAGTTTTTATCATCAACTGCAATAATTTCCAAATTCATTAGAAATTCAAATTCGTCTAATAAACTGTTGCATATGAAAGTGAGATTTGCAAAATGAAATACAGGGGTTCAAAGGCCCTTAATATCACGCCTGCCAGAACATACGTTCCATGATCCCAACCCGGAAAAGGTATGTGATGAGGTATGTGATGAATAAAACAATGATTTCCAATTATATACAAACTTGTATTTCATTGTAGGGGATGCAAAGTACATGATATGATTATTGTATGTATGCATCTATTACTATGCATGTATTAAAACACATGTATTTGTACCCATATATATGTATGTATGATATATATATATATATATATATATGAATAAATAAATACAAATGTATATAAATATAAATATAAATATAAATATAAACATGATATATATATATATATATATACATATATATACATATATATACACAGTATATATATATATATATATATATATCATCATTTCCTACGCCTATTGACGCAAAGGGCCTATTTTCCCTGTTGGGGCCCCTGGGCTTAGAGCTTCCAGCTTTTCCAACTAGGGTTGTAGCTTAGCAATTAATAATAATAATAATAATAATAATATTATATATATGTGTATACATTCCGAGAGAGAGAGAGAGAGAGAGAGAGAGAGAGAGAGAGAGAGAGAGCGGCTTGTATTACAGCTTTTCCATTAATACTCACTCCCAACGATATCAAAAGGCATGCTGGGTTCATTTCATATTTCCCAATACGATCCACATTAATCTTTGTTAACCGGAAATATTTTTGAACTGCATTGCATCTATCAACAGCACGCACTCTGGATATCATCATCCATCATGAAACCCCAGCTTCAATTGCAAAGGTGCAAAGAGAGGAGGAGGAGGAGGGGAGGAGGAGGAGGAGGAAGGGAGAGGAGGAGTAGGAGAAGGAAGGGGGATTCAGTAAATCGAATGGTTATGAGATTCGGAGTTACTGTTGTTGTGGGCTGATTGGTAACGTCTCTGCCTGGTGTTTGCCAGGCTGGGGTTCGAGTCCCGCTCAGTCTCGTTTGTGGAGGAGGTGGAGGAGGGGGAGGAAGGGAGAGGAGGAGGGAGTAGGAGGAGGAAGGGGGATTCAGTAAATCGAATGGTTATGAGATTCGGAGTTACTGTTTTTGTGGGCTGATTGGTAACGTCTCTGCCTGGTGTTTGCTAGGCTGGGGTTCGAGTCCCGCTCAGTCTCGTTTGTGCCATTAAGAGGAGGAGGAGGAAGGGAGGAGGAGGAGGAGTAGGAGGAGGGGAGGGGGATTCAGTAAATCGAATGGTTATGAGATTCGGAGTTACTGTTGTTGTGGGCTGATTGGTAACGTCTCTGCCTGGTGTTTGCCAGGCTGGGGTTCGAGTCCGCTCAGTTTCGTTTGTGCCATTAAGAGGAGGAGGAGGAAGGAAGAGGAAGGGAGAGGAGGAGGAAGGAGGATTCAGTAAATCGAATGGTTATGAGATTCGGAGTTACTGTTTTTGTGGGCTGATTGGTAACGTCTCTGCCTGGTGTTTGCTAGGCTGGGTTCGAGTCCCGCTCAGTCTCGTTTGTGCCATTAAGAGGAGGAGGAGGAAGGAAGAGGAAGGGAGAGGAGGAGGAAGGAGGATTCAGTAAATCGAATGGTTATGAGATTCGGAGTTACTGTTTTTGTGGGCTGATTGGTAATGTCTCTGCCTGGTGTTTGCCAGGCTGGGGTTTCGAGTCCCGCTCATTCTCGTTTGTGCCATTAAGAGGAGGAGGAGGAAGGAAGAGGAAGGGAGAGGAGGAGGAAGGAGGATTCAGTAAATCGAATGGTTATGAGATTCGGAGTTACTGTTTTTGTGGGCTGATTGGTAACGTCTCTGCTTGGTGTTTGCTAGGCTGGGGTTCGAGTCCCGCTCAGTCTCGTTTGTGCCATTAAGAGGAGGAGGAGGAAGGAAGAGGAAGGGAGAGGAGGAGGAAGGAGGATTCAGTAAATCGAATGGTTATGAGATTCGGAGTTACTGTTTTTGTGGGCTGATTGGTAACGTCTCTGCCTGGTGTTTGCTAGGCTGGGGTTCGAGTCCCGCTCAGTCTCGTTTGTGGAGGAGGGGAGGAAGGGAGAGGAGGAGGAGTAGGAGAAGGAAGGGGGATTCAGTAAATCGAATGGTTATGAGATTCGGAGTTACTGTTTTTGTGGGCTGATTGGTAATGTCTCTGCCTGGTGTTTGCTAGGCTGGGGTTCGAGTCCCGCTCAGTCTCGTTTGTGCCATTAAGAGGAGGAGGAGGAAGGAAGAGGAAGGGAGAGGAGGAGGAAGGAGGATTCAGTAAATCGAATGGTTATGAGATTCGGAGTTACTGTTTTTGTGGGCTGATTGGTAACGTCTCTGCTTGGTGTTTGCTAGGCTGGGGTTCGAGTCCCGCTCAGTCTCGTTTGTGCCATTAAGAGGAGGAGGAGGAAGGAAGAGGAAGGGAGAGGAGGAGGAAGGAGGATTCAGTAAATCGAATGGTTATGAGATTCGGAGTTACTGTTTTTGTGGGCTGATTGGTAACGTCTCTGCCTGGTGTTTGCTAGGCTGGGGTTCGAGTCCCGCTCAGTCTCGTTTGTGGAGGAGGGGGAGGAAGGGAGAGGAGGAGGAGTAGGAGAAGGAAGGGGGATTCAGTAAATCGAATGGTTATGAGATTCGGAGTTACTGTTTTTGTGGGCTGATTGGTAATGTCTCTGCCTGGTGTTTGCTAGGCTGGGGTTCGAGTCCCGCTCAGTCTCGTTTGTGCCATTAAGAGGAGGAGAGGAAGGAAGAGGAGGAGGAGTAGGAGGAGGAAGGGGGATTCAGTAAATCGAATGGTTATGAGATTCGGAGTTACTGTTGTTGTCGGCTGATTGGTAACGTCTCTGCCTGGTGGTTTGCCAGGCTGGGGTTCGAGTCCTGCTCAGTCTCGTTTGTGCCATTAAGAGGAGGAGGAGGAAGGAAGAGGAGGAGGAGTAGGAGGAGGAAGGGGGATTCAGTAAATCGAATGGTTATGAGATTCGGAGTTACTGTTGTTGTCGGCTGATTGGTAACGTCTCTGCCTGGTGTTTGCCAGGCTGGGGTTCGAGTCCCGCTCAGTCTCGTTTGTGGAGGAGGGGGAGGAAGGGAGAGGAGGAGGAGTAGGAGGAGGAAGGGGGATTCAGTAAATCGAATGGTTATGAGATTCGTAGTTACTGTTGTTGTGGGCTGATTGGTAACGTCTCTGCCTGGTGTTTGCCTGGCTGGGGTTCGAGTCCGCTCAGTCTCGTTTGTGCCATTAAGAGGAGGAGGAGGAAGGGAGAGGAGGAGGAGTAGGAGGAGGATGGGGGATTCAGTAAATCGAATGGTTATGAGATTCAGAGTTACTGTTGTTGTGGGCTGATTGGTAACGTCTCTGCCTGGTGTTTGCCAGGCTGGGGTTCGAGTCCGCTCAGTCTCGTTTGTGCCATTAAGAGGAGGAGGAGGAAGGGAGAGGAGGAGGAGTAGGAGGAGGATGGGGGATTCAGTAAATCGAATGGTTATGAGATTCGGAGTTACTGTTGTTGTGGGCTGATTGGTAACGTCTCTGCCTGGTGTTTGCCAGCTGGGGTTCGAGTCCGCTCAGTCTCGTTTGTGCCATTAAGAGGAGGAGGAGGAAGGGAGAGGAGGAGGAGTAGGAGGAGGATGGGGGATTCAGTAAATCGAATGGTTATGAGATTCGGAGTTACTGTTGTTGTGGGCTGATTGGTAACGTCTCTGTCTGGTGTTTGCCAGGCTGGGGTTCGAGTCCCGCTCAGTCTCGTTTGTGCCATTAAGAGGAGGAGGAGTAGGAGGAGGAGGAAGGGGGATTCAGTAAATCGAATGGTTATGAGATTCGTAGTTACTGTTGTTGTGGGCTGATTGGTAACGTCTCTGCCTGGTGTTTGCCAGGCTGGGGTTCGAGTCCCGCTCAGTCTCGTTTGTGCCATTAAGAGGAGGAGGAGGAAGG
>NC_090725.1:292501839-292504339 GCF_036898095.1 Palaemon carinicauda | reverse complement strand
TATAATATATAAGATAATAAAAAACGATAAAAAAGCTTCCGAAATTTTAGTATTAATTGGTTAGTAATTACCTTGGGTGGATAAAAATGAACGAACAATACTGGTGCAATACAACGTTGAAAATATGTATTGGTGAAATCACGTCCTAATGGGATACAACTGCGGCAAAAGAAACGAAATGTCTTGATTATGACTCGGACTGCGAGAAAAGTTTAATGACAAGAAACCAATCGGAAATCAATGAAAAATCTTAAAACGATCACCAGGAAAGTGGTCTCATCAGCACTAGCTCTCTCTCTCTCTCTCTCTCTCTCTCTCTCTCTCTCTCTCTCTCTCTCTCTCTCTCTCTCTCTCTCTCTCTCTCTCTCTCTCTGTTTCTATTTTGCAACTGGAACAAGAGAAGAAATTTTTCATAGAGGTTATAAAACCAATATTTTTCATTTCTTACTAATATCCTTTTACAAATATAATAATTATCATTAGCATTATATTAGTAGCAAATAAAGAAAAATTACTTTTGTTGTATAAGCTTTTTTAAAGCATTATATTCTTCAAGCACATTGCTATTAGTATCATAAAATGCAGCAATATCATATATAAATATTATATTTTTCAGCAAAAAAAAAAAAAAAATAATAATTATTATTACCAACAACTTCCATGAAAAAAAAGTCTTCCTTCCCTACTCAGGTCTCGTAACTTGGAAAAACAAACCTTCAAGTCCCTACGTTCAAGTCTCTCTTGAAGGCGATGAAGAAGTTTTAAAATCAACTTTCCAGAGGCTTTAGAGCTCTCTCTCTCTCTCTCTCTCTCTCTCTCTCTCTCTCTCTCTCTCTCTCTCTCTCCTTCAGACCCTCCCCCCCAACTCTTTCTCTCTCCTTCAGAACAGCCCTGCTGCAGACAGGGCTCCCATGAGTAGGAGGACGCCGAAGCAGCAGCGCAAGATAATACGAGAGTTTAAAAGTCGTAGACGATAGTGGAAAGGCACTGGAGACCCTTCTTGGGATGGAACTAAAGAAGGTTTTTCAGAAGTTGAAAGACTGAATAATGAGAGAGAGAGAGAGAGAGAGAGAGAGAGAGAGAGAGAGAGAGAGAGAGAGAGAGAGAGGCGTACCTATGAACAAACTCCTGGAATATATATATATATATATATATATATATATATATATATATATATATATATATATATATACACACACACACACACACACACACATATATATATATATATATATATATATATATATATATATACATATATACATATATACACACATATATTCCATGGTACCTTGATAGCTCCGTCACAATCTTATACATGATCCTACCCTCCTTGTCAGCAAGAATGAGGCAGTGGCCGGTTAGTGGTGTGGGAGAGTGGTTAAGTGCCCACCATGCAGATTTCTGGGGCCTTGCTCGATCCCGGAATAACGCTCACAAGTCCATTCAGCTGAACATTGGTGCCGTTATTTTGTGGCATAAAGAAAAACGGTGTATTACAGTTTAAGTCAGCGATGTCAGTATCGTATTTAATTGGCTTTAGCAAATATTGATCACTTGTCATGTTTTACAACATTCATGTGATCACCATTGGTTTGATAAACAATTATTAACCCGCCCACACAAACAAACACACGTTTCTTTCGTTTTATTATTTTAATACTAATTAACCTTAAAGCTCGCTCAGTTATATAAACGTACAAAAAACTATCACAGATTAAAAATTCTTCTATAAAGTCAAAGGGGAAAGCAGTGACAGGAGACTTTGATAAGTAAATGTGTTTTATGTCACCGTTGACAGTTAACATATAATATTTTCGAAACTGTTTACCCGTGGAAAATCTTACGTATGTTTATGACAAATTGCATATTTTTGTAGTAAAAGAAATACCTTTGGGAGGACTGAATGTGATTGACTGTTACAGTTCCATCCTGTTCGTAATACTAAGCATGCAGTTAATTCTAATAGTCAGGTCTTCTCCATCATGAGGCTCAATACTACACAGTATTCTAGAAGTTTTATTCCAGCTGTGAGCAAGTTGTGGAATGATCTTCCTAATCGGGTGGTTGAATCGGTAGAACTTCAAAAGTTCAAAGTTGCAGCAAATGTTTTTATATTGAACAGGTTGACAAAAGTCTTTTCATAGTTTATATATGACATGTCTGTTTGATGTTGTTACTGTTTTTAATATACTTTATTATTTTTTCTCATATCGTTTATTTATTTCCTTCCTCACTGGGCTATTTTTTCCTATTGGAGCCCTTGGTCTTATAGCATCTTACTTTTCCAACTAGGTTTATACTTTAGCTAATAATAATAATAATAATAATAATAATAATAATAATAATAATGAATTCGTTTTCATCTGTATAACTACCATATTTCTTTAAATGCAACGCAATGAATAAGAGTTTAGCTCAAATTCCTAGCAGGTGTTTGAAAGAGGCTTTCAAACTTTTTTTTCCTATAGTTGAACTCCAAATGCTTCACAGAAAGGTG
>NC_090725.1:292496839-292499339 GCF_036898095.1 Palaemon carinicauda | reverse complement strand
TATATACAGTATAATCATAAAGATATTCAATTATACATATCTGTGGGTGTGTTTACGTAATTGAAATATAAAATATTAAATTTTGTAAAGATTATGTTTCACATTAAGCTTTTTTAATTTTCATCAAATCTCCATGAAATAGGATAACACAGAAATCGCCCATAAGTATAATTACTTTGTTAAAATTGCCTTCTAAAATCTTTCCTTCAAAATAAATAAAAAATGTTAATTGGAAAATATTCAAACATTTTCATAATCGTACATAGTACTAATAATAAAAAAAACAATACGAGGCATAACAAACTTGAAAAAACCTGAAAAAACATATATTCATATGCAATGAAAACGATAAATATTGAAAAAACAAAAACAAGTGAACTGGAGCATGACACTTTAATTAAGAGTATAGTATTGCAACCATTCTTGAAATTCTCAGAATTGGTATCCATATCACTACCTGGAAAAGTGTGATACAACTTTAAAATAAAAGGAAATAAATATCTTCTATCGGAACAGTGTAACAAAGTGCTACCTCAGCAGAATGCATATTGCAGATGCTCTGTAAAACGAGTAGCAAGAATGAGTATACCTTGTTTTTTTTATCATTCCGACGAGACGGAAGTTAACATTACGTATAAATATCAACACAACATCGTGTTCAAATAGAAATAAATTTCTACCTCATACTTGGGATCGAACGCTAGCCCCTTCTAATGAAAGGCCAGGTCGAAACCAACCATGCCACGAGAGACCATAAAAGAAATCGGAACCTGACGCTACCTAGCTGTCCGAGGATTTACCTGGCGAGACATCAGTTTTTAAACATAATCAAGCTTCCAAATACTGGAATGCACTTATGAACGATGAGAAACGAAAATAGATTTGAGTTATATACAGATAAAATAAAAATAACTAAACAAATCTCATCATCATCTCCTACGCCTATGACGCAAAGGGACTCGGTTAGATTTCACCAGTCGTCTCTATCTTGAGCTATTAAATCGATACATCACAATTCATTATCTCCTACTTCGCGCTTCATAGTCCTCAGCCATGTAGGCAAGGGTCTTCCAACTGTTCTAGTGCCTTGTGGAGCCCAGTTGAAAGTTTGGTGAACTAATCTCTCTTGGGGAGTGCGAAGTACATGTCCAAATCATCTCCATCTACCCCTCACCATGATCTCATCCACATATGGCACTCGAGTAATCTCTCTTATAGTTTCATTTCTAATCGTGTCCTTGTCCCGTCATTTAACTTCCAATATCCTTCTGAGGGCTTTGTTTTCAAATCTACAAAATCTGTTGGATATTGTTTCATTGTCATATCATGACTCATGGCCATACAGTAACGCCGATCTCACTAGACTGATATATAGTCTGATTTTTATATGTAATTTCAGGCGATTTTATTTCCAAATTTTACTTAACCTAGCCATTGTTTGCTCTTTTCATTCTTTCATTAAACTCCAATTCTAAAGACCTTGTATTAGCGACCATAGTTCCTAAATATTTAAATGATTTCACATCATTAATCCTTTCTCCTTCCAATGATATTTCATCTTCCATAGCATAATCCGTTCTCATCATCTCTTTCTTCTATCTATCTTCAGCCCAACCTCGTGCGATATTTCATGCATTCTGATAAGCAAGCTTTGCAAGGCTGTGGGATTTTGCTAATACGGACAGCGTCAATAGCATACTCTAGTTCCGCTAATTTCCTGTTACCAGTCCAATCCAATCCTTCTCCTCCATCCCCAACTGTTCTATGCATTACAAAATTCATAAGGAGGATAAACAACATAGGGGATAGCACATTCTCTTGGTGTATTTCACTGTTCACTGGAAATTCATTTAATAGGACTCCATTAACATTAAATTTACACTTGCTATGCAAGCTATGCATATCTAAACCAATTAATTAAAGATAAATACTTTAAAACTTGTTGAGAGAAACAAAAATGTTCGGGTTATAGATATACTACAGCATCTTGAACTTATGCGCATCAATTTCTACACAACTAGGAAGATTGGTACTCGGCTTCATAGTATAGGGAATATTTAAATAAAAAAAGTAAACACAGGGAATTAAATCGAGTGACTTCCAAAGAATTTTGGCGAGATTTCAAGACTTGTTTTTAGTTACAAATACTTCTTGCTTAAGATTTGTTCTATATTTTAAAGGAATTATGCAATTGATTTTCACTGTTTCATGAACATTAAATTATAAATTCATACATGTAAAACCCATCATAATTTCAAAAAGATCGTCATGCAATTGCTTTCCATTGATTATCAGAATTAGAAGAGCAAATATTGTTCAAAGATAACTCGTGGAATAAAAAAATCTTATTTAAATGAGAGCATTTTAAAGTTACTTTTATATATAAAATAGTAGAAATTTCAAATTACTCTTAAGAAAGCAAGAAATTTGTAAAATATTTTCAAGCATGAATAAAATGTATAACTCTCTCACATTTAGAAAATTTAACTAAAAGATCATA
>NC_090725.1:292479339-292486839 GCF_036898095.1 Palaemon carinicauda | reverse complement strand
ATATTATAGTAAGTGTTTCAAACAATAAAAGATAAAACACACAAAGTCATTATGTGACCTCAAGCATAGGTCCACTAACGTGTCAAGTGTGGGGCCAGAGCAGTGTCGAGCAATAAAATCAAATTATGATTAAAGTGGAAAATATCCGAATAAAAAGATACAACCTTTGCTGCTGAGGAAGAAAAGGTCACATCTACTCAGGAGCTGGTGGAGACAGTGGAGTTGATGATGAAATCATGTAAACATGACGTGCCCAAGAACTAGAAGACAGAACCGTTATTTGACATAAGTGGCTGAAAAGTTATTAAGCAACCATGCTCAAGCAAATATCGGACTATCGCAGGAAAAGACACAGAACAGGGTGACGACACAAAACGTCGTTATCTCGAAAGACTTTTTGAAGGATACTGAAGTCGTCACAGATGAATGTTAAGAACAAGAAGAGACAATACAAGCACATGGAGTTACTAGCAGAAGCACCAGCAATGGAAGTGGTCAGTTAGCCACCAGAATGTTTAAGGAACTAGAATGAAATATGTCAGTGAATCATAGAGAAATGAAGGAGAACCATGAACCAGTTTCGCAACCTGTAATACCAGGGATTGCGATAGCTTCACAACCAAGACAGCCAACTTACATGAGAGTGATAGATATAAAGGTAATTGCCTGTAAGCATATCATGGGACTAGTAAACCCTCATCTATGAGGATTTTTCTTTGATGACAATTGATCATTGGCAGATGTCATGATAGCCATACAAAATATCTTAGATAGTCTGAAATCAGAGAACAGTTGTGGGTATACTAATAAAAACAAAGGACAGGTAACAACATTAACGACAAAAGGAAGCAGTGTATGACAGCCCCCATTCCCACGGAAAGAGGTCCTAGCAACCGAGAGGGCTCTAAATGTGTGCTGAGTGCAGCAATGCGGGGCATCTACAAGAGGAGTACAGAGCAAATACATTTAGAAGGGAAAGCTGGAGCAGATATAATTGTAAAAATTACAAAGGGAAAGGTTTTTCTTATCTGCATTGTACTTCATACACAGATCAAAGGCATCTGTCTACCAGACTGGCCTCCTCGCCAATATATAGTAATTTATCAGTTAGTTAAAGAGGTCCACACCAACCATACACTATAGTTAATTTACTTCCTCACAACTTCTGGCCTCTCCATGTTCATTTCTTCATACAAAAAATAGCCCCTCTGTCTGACCCACTGTGAACGAAAAGCCTAGTGCTGGCAATGAATGCATTAGTAATCAGGGTGACTAACCAGGTATCCTGCCAACATATGACGAAAAAGGCGTTGTCCTTCATCCTGAATACCATGTTTCCACAAGGCAAGGACGGTTTTTATTTTATTTATTTATTTATTTTTTTTTTTTTGGCCATGATGACAGAATGACAAGTTTTCCACGAAGATATGTAAACCTTTGCCATGAGTCGATAATTGATATCACGCAGAGACAAAGAAACATGACGGTGAATGATTAGATCAACGTCATAATCCACCTCACTCACTGCATCTTCATCACTTTCAGTGCCATCTGATTTGAATATTCATCGCTGGTTATGTCACCTTACACTGATCATAACTAACAATTTCACTACCAGTGTAAAAAACCTGTTCATCCTATTGTTTTTCCTATTTATTCTTTTCTTCTTCTATACTAGTATATTCTTTTTTTTTTTTTGCAGTTTTCCAATTTTTTATTGACGCTAATTTATCCTTGTCTTCTCTCTTTCCCTCATCAGATATAAGTTCCTTTCTTGCATCTTCAATTGCCTCTATATCACTTTCATCCTCCATAATAAGGATTAATTTCCTAATATTCAGTTTAGCTCCTTCATAGGCTTGCTTTTGTGACATATTTTTCTATACAAAGCAACTTTATGGCTTCTCTCACACGTAGCCACTAGCATCAACAACATCTAGGTGACTTTCAATCCTTATACCCTTTAGATTGGTACTACAAACACCCTTTCACACCTTGCTTTTATGCTTAATCAATAGTAAAAATATTTAACAATAAGCATATAAAATTTCAACCAAAAATGATGAAAGATGGAAGAGATATACACGAGACAATACAATAAATACTGGGACACAAATTCTGCAGTGGTAACTACCAGGTCATTCTATTGTCATAACCAAACTGTCTCACGCTAATAGCAATCTCATGCAGGCCCAGACCCTTTATGTCCTCTAAGTATAGAAAAAAAATGGCAAGATTAAAAAAAAAAATTCTTTTACCAGAGTATATTACATCGTATGGGGTCGAACACAGTGAGATTCACCAAACGTAAATAACGTCCTATGTTGCTCACAGGGTTAATAAAGTGTTCGAGCATGTGAACTGGATGAATAGGGAGTGGGCTAAAACTAAAAAGAAACTCACGCTCACCAAGTCAATTGGCTTTACCTTTTTTTTTCACTTGTGTTAAAAACTGAAGTGGGTATTTTCAAAGATAAATTAAAAAGAATGTTGTGCTCAGGAATGATGATTAAATTAATCCTAGACAAGAATCCCTTTTTATCTATGAGTTGAGTTACAAAACCACGTGGAGCTTGTATATCCAAGCACTGAAAAGTAATTGTCATTATACTAACAAAGGATGCAAGTGATAGTGAGAAGGAAACTTAATAAATTTGATGTATGCGTGGATACTCATGAGGTCGGACAAGAAACAGTATACCCTTTATAGACTCAGTCTGCTTTGGGTTAAAGTTCAAGGGTCTTAAGGATGATGGGTTCTTCTCTGCCCATGTGGCCATCATAACCAATAATTGGGTACTAATACATAATAAGAACAATAATGTATCCTAGTCTATTGTGCAGGACCGAATGAGAGAAATTCCAAGGCCTGTAGAAGTCAGTAAATTAGAAATAGTACCGGATGTAGATTTTTTGGGGAAGATTTTACTCTAAAGACACTACATACACACACCAATTAACTAGATATAGCTGTGTTGTTACTGGTATCAAATTATAACCTACCGGATCAGAAAGGTCACGCGTTTGACACTACAGTACCTTAAAGCTGAACTTAACTGAAATGTCCCATGATTCTTGTGATATGATCAAGTATTTAATGCATAACGAGAATCTCCATGTGGCCCAATCTCTTTGGGAAATCTATGAATATATGCTAGTAGTAGCTACAGGCATAAAGGCTATACTAATGTGGATACTCCATTTTGCGGACGTTCGTGCTGTAAGATGAAACAGGCAAACCAAAAATAGGTTGAAGAGCCCACGCAGTCCCTGCCCCAGAAATCCACCCGAACCAACCCCCGCAACTCAGGGAGGAATGTCATTATGATAAATTTTGCACATTTAAACGTGTTTTTCACATTTCAAATAAGCCATATGTTTTAATACATTAAAGTCTGGATTCTCTTACAGACCTCGGGATCAGAGCCCCAGGCGAAATCACTCAAAGACTATAGTATCTGACCGGCCGGGTTTCGAACCCTGGTCCAGGATACTTGTATGACAGTGACACTACCACTTAGCCACGTGGCTAAGTGGTAGTGTCACTGTCATACAAGTATACCGGACCAGGGTTCGAAACCCGGCCGGTCAGATACTATAGTCTTTGAGTGATTTCGCCTGGGGCTCTGATCCCGAGGTCTGTAAGAGAATCCAGCCTTTAATGTATTAAAACATATGGCTTATTTGAAATGTGAAAAACACGTTTAAATGTGCAAAATTCATCATATATATACTGTATTTATGAATATATATACATATATATTTAATGTATATCTATCTATCTATCTATCTATCTATCTATCTATATATATATATATATATATATATATATATATATATATATATATACATAATTAGTCATAAAATATGTCTTCTGTGTTCTCAGTGCGGAAATCGTCATTTGCCTCCATATATTAAATTTACAATTAGATGTGGGTGGGGTGGGATGGGGTGGGGGATGCCCAAGGCCTTCCATTGACAGAGGATCAAATTTTACATACTATTAATAAGCACTACAGTATATTTAACAAACATTCAGTGGTATAGATATGGGTGGGGTGGGATGGGGTGGGAAATGCCCAAGGCCCTCCATGGACAAAGGAGCAAATTCTGCATACTTTTAATAAGCACTACAGTATATTTAACAATTATCTATTGGTATTATGGGTTAGTCACATTATTGGAACGTGCCATTATCATACATACGGTAAGTGCGAAAGTGTAAGTCGGATACTTCTCGTGAGAACAAGAACTAATCTGAAAGCTTTTCCTATGTAAAATTATATCAAGTGTTTAAACCTATAAAAGAAAAATCTTACTGTGTCTTGGCGACCTCAAACATAAGCCAGGAATTACTTACAAGGATATTTCTATAAGACAAAATTTAGGAAAGTTTTTCGTGTGGCTAAAAATTCACAGAAAAGTCATTCCTTTCAAAGCTAAACTACAATGGAAATTATCACGAAGAATTACTGTAGCCATAAACTTTTTATACATATGTATTGTACACGCAAACACACACGTACGTACGCACAATATTCGTTAAATACTGTTAAACAACCCTCCAGAATAATTTTTCAACCGAATAAGTCTAGATTGTCTCATCGTCATGTGACGAGAATTCTGTAGCATTCAAACATTATTCTGCAATAGCTGTTAATAACCTTAAGACCTCAGTAATGTGTCAAGGTAGCCCGTCTTACGCCAACTGGGTCGATCAACGATAATGCCAACATCATAAGGTTATCTAAAAGCGATGGCACCAAACCTTGGATGATAAAAACATCACCGGAGAGAAAGATGACGTAGAGAAATTTAATACACTGTCGTTTATGAAGCCAAATATTTATGAATTCTCTTCCCTTTTACGATGGACAATATGATCCTTTACATTTGTTTAAATCCGAGATAAAAACATTTATTTTTCACAATAGTTCAAAATATCAGACACTAATTAAGGTAGAGAATGCAATCTAAATTTATGAATGAAACTGAAAGAATAGCAATTTGGTATGTAAATGAAACAATAAAATAACAAACTAAATGTTATTCTAGCATTTTAGTCATATATTGAAATCCGTATTTGTAATGAATTTCTTTACTTAAGACAATATTCATTTTGTTACCCAAAATATAAATCTAACTTGGCAATTCCGGACATACTGACTATATGTAGAATATGGCCTTGATCAGTGTTTCCTGAAAGGATTAATTTGTGAGCAAATAAGAGAAAATGGATATTTGCACTTTTTTCCCCTAAGGTGACAGTAATTTTAATAATATCAATTTTAATAATTTCAATATTGATAACAATTTTAATAATAATAATAATAATAATAATAATAATAATAACAATAATAATAAAAATAATAATAATAATAATAATAATAATAATAATAATAATAATAATAATAATAATGCTATAAGCCTCTGGGCTTATAGCATCCTGCTTTTCCAAATAGGGTTGTAGCTTAGCAAATAATAATAATAATAATAATAATAATAATAATAATAATAATAATAATAATAATAATAACTGTGATGTAAGTTTCCCGTCTTGGTTTAAAAATTTAGGATTTTAATAAAATTCCCAATTTTTTTTTTAATTGTGACCCATAAAAAATAGGTATGCTATCATTACTATCGGTCTGGCCTACCATACTACCAATACTCAAAAACTTCAATTACAAAAAAATGGATGTTACAAAAATTATATTCAGTCAATCCGTAAAAAAAAAATATAAAATTAATGTAAGCAAGTCTATTTCTATTTTCTTAAAAAGAAAAAAATATGGATAGAATAAAAAAAATACTGAGGTGTGACCTAGTTAATATGTCAGAAAAAAAGTTGGATAAACAATATAAACTTAATTTTTATGAGAAAAAGCATTAAAAACAAAATAATTAGTTTTCCGGTCGACCTAACTTATCATTAGAGATGAATCATAATTTTTGATTACCGAGACCCTAAATTATTTCATTTTATGAACATCAATAAAACTAAATTTAATCAGAAAGATTTTAGCTTACTTCATTCGACTAAATGCAAAGTTGTTAAGTAATAATGAATGAGCTTAATGACTATGAAAAAAATATACCCAAAATCAATAGCTATGGCTATATGATCTGGAGAGCTTTGGGACATTGAATAAAATATAAGCTGTTTATCTAGACAGAGCTTTTCTATATAAATATATGTAGAGAGGAAACAAGAAAAAATAACCAGTAACTATCAATAAAATGCATAAAAAAGGCAGAGTACAGTAATGTAATATTCATAATTTATTCATTATATATTTAAACAAAATTAGATAAGGTAATATAAAAACTTGGACATCAACTCAATAACAAAAAAAAAAAAAAAAAAAAAAAAAAAAAAAAAAAAAAAAAAAGAGGAACGACTACCAGGAAAAAAAATTACAGAACTGAATCAAAGATACTGATAAAAAAAAGTGCGAAATATAAAACCGAAGAAACTAATAAGAGCAACATACAAAATAAAGGAAGGGGGAAAAAATAGGTCCTCCTCCACGTCTTGTTCATGCTGAGCTTGGGAGAGGCCCCAAATTGTAGTGATAGAGGAGCAGCGGAGAGAGCATACACAAGGCGGGCGAGAGAGGCACCCCCATGAATAATGTATGGCCGAAGCGCCACACAACGCATTTTACACATTCCCAAGTAAAACATGTAGCAGCCAATCGTAGTAATATATTATTGAGCATTTCTCTGGATTTACTCAGCCCGCCGATATTATTGGAACATTTTCTAAAATTAATGGTATAATAAGTTGTTCGTGTCAGTTTTGTACATTTTACAGAATTATATTATCAATTTTTATTTATGATTTTATAAATATGGGTGCTGCGTTCTGTTTTAGTTAAATTACGTAGTGCGTATATTAATGTAAAACTTTACGTTCGTAAGTTATACCATGGACTACAGTGCATGTTCATTTCAATTGAGTATTTCAAAATAGGATTCAAACCTGTATTTGATATGTTCAGCTTAACAACCACTGAACCAATTATCAACAAGATTAACAATAATACTTTCTGGCATTTGCATGATGTAATATACATAGTAATTAAAAACACTTATCATACACAGACTCACACACAATACATACATACATACATAAATAAATAAATATATATATATATATATATATATATATATATATATATAAATAAAATATATATATATATATATATATATATATATATATATATATATATATATATATATTTATATATATATGTATATATATATATGTATATATATATATATATATATATATATATATATATATATATATATGTATGTATATATGTGTGCCTATGCAGTACATTGGGATTTATGAATTCAGTGCTTAATTAAGAGCAAGTGTAGGAAGACACTGCAGTTACACAAAATTAGAAGTTGAAAGATGTTAAGATGTTGGACAGCAAAATTAGATCGGAGGTAAAGCAGAAGGTCTTATACCAAGTGTATTAAGTGCAA
>NC_090725.1:292464339-292474339 GCF_036898095.1 Palaemon carinicauda | reverse complement strand
GAATAATTTCGCGTAATAAATAACTACATTCCCATGAATTACCCAAAGAAATTAGGGTAATTTCCTAAGTGGGAAGTAACCTTCGATTAATTTTAATTCTTTTGAAGCGTTCCAGCATCAGCGATTAGAAAAAACCCTGAAACTACAATATATATATATACATATATACTGTATATATATATATATATATATATATATATATATATATATATATATGTATATATATATATACATATATATATATATATATATATATATATATATATATATATACAGTATATATGTATATATATATATATATATATATATATATATATATATATATATATATATTTGTATATATACATATATATATATATATATATACACACTTCTATATATATATGTATATATATATATATATATATATATATATATATATATATATAGCCACATAACAACTCTAACAGTTATTTACCTTCATCTATCATGAGACCCACTGCCATCGAATTTCAATATGAAACATCATTAAATATGTATATTCCTAATGGCGATAAATGTTAAATCTTATCCAGATAACCAGAATTGTGAAAACATCAAAACAATTCAGGACAAAGGTTTCTTCCAAACATATTATTTTCCTGCTTTACTTCTTGGTATATTACTATATAATTTTCCTAGGATTATTATTTATTTGAATACTAATTCTTTATATACTTCAGAGTAATTACGTATGTCCAATAATAACATACTGCAATGCATATGTTCGATTTAAAGAATTATGTTAATTAGCAAACAATAGGCAATCACCCAAAAAGCTAGTATTAAAACACTACATAAAATGAATGTAAAAACAAAATTACTGACGTCTGATAACTTTGATAATTTGTAAGCTGTTTCATTAATACCAACACAGACCGACACAGAATGACTACCCATAAACATGCGAGAAGTTTTATATGAGGGTGTAAATAAAACTGTAAATGAAGCTATGAGATTTTATAGACAGACAAATTTGTAAGTAATTTATATTTTTCCTGATATACAAACCTGGAGCTATTTATAGGAATATAATTTCGGCGAAGCTTAAAGACGAGCCATGATAATTTTAGTGATGCTAAAACCATTATTCATTTAATATATATATATATATATATATATATATATATATATATATATATATATATATAGTATATATATATATATATATGTATATATATATATATATATATATATATATATACATATACATATATATATATATACATACATACATATATATATATATATATATATATATATATATATATATATATATATATATATATATATATATATATATATATATATATATATATAACATCTGTAAACGTCTAAACATGGTAATCTATTCAACGATGATTACAGCCATTCTAGAAAATTATTGATAACGTTTAGATGAATTCCTTCAAGACAAAGTTTCCAGTTTTTACATCTATTGGCTTTCTGTAAAATCGACTTGTATCTTTTCAAGATATGTATGATGGGATAAAGCCCAAATCCAATTACAGACACATTTTATTAGAAAATATATTTCTTGGAAACAGCTATAAATAATGACGATAATAATAACAATCTCTACGTAGCGATTTAGAAAATAAACTTCTATTCTGAAATTGGAAAAACGTTGCACACTGTTAAAAATTTACCGTATAAAAACGGTAAAAATTCTGCAATAAATGTTGCCAGGCATTTACCCTTTTAAAAACGGACATATTGACGTAAAGCAGTAATATTAGGGTCCCCAACCCGTAAAGATAATAACAAAGTTGGGTAAAATTAAGGTCACTTGTATTTTACTGAAATACGGCTGAGAACGGTATATTTTTACGGAAAATTTCCGATTAGAAATACGGTTTTTTTAACAGTGTATATAAAGTTCAAAACATAAACGGATCGTATCTCGTACCATCATCCTCCACTTTCTCTTTCCTACTTCCTTTCGCAGAAAAAGCAGCGTTTGGAAAAGGAAAGTCGTCTCGAGAGGCAACCAACCTTTCTACCTAACTGAAAAAAAGTTCTGTTCGGAATTTTTCCCTCATCACGCGGTGGGACTAAGTGACAGGAGTTGTAAGGCCTGCAAATGGCGGGGAGGAAATGAAATTCAATTTACCAACTTTATATTCGAGCAATGTCTCCCAGAGATGATGCATGTTCGGCTAAGCTCTAGACAATCACCAAGATTTTACATGCTGATATCATTACTTGCCATTCGAAGCAAGTGTGTTTCAAGGCTTATTTGCATTTGGTCGATAATGCTATCAATAAGATAAGATAACATATCTCGTTTATGGATTACGGTAAAAGATTTTATTCCAGTACAATTATACCTCTTTTCATTTAATTTGCAATAGAGTACTGTAACATTCTTTAAAATTATGTCATGTAATTAACCATAACTGCGTGAACCATACAGAGGGACACATCGCCGCACATTACATAACATTCCCAAGAAACACACAAACCATTTGTAATTACAGAAGAGATTAAATTAATGTGTTCTCCATGACTAGCTGGAAACACGCACATCCTTTCAAACGCCCCTTCATCTGGCACTGCGCTCAAGCCGACAGCGCTGGCTATGCCTGTGGTACCTGCGGTCATGGTGGTACCTCGGACGCTACTGCACCCTAAATGGGTGTCCATAACTACCCATTTCTCTTCCAACCCACCCCATTCCCTAATGGCAGTCATGACCCCAATCTCCAAATCATGTTCCCATTTTAACCACTGCCATATTGATTATACGCTAATAATGAGACCCTTCCCCTCCTCATCTAATCACAAAATGAATTCTAAGTATTTATAAAAGCTAAGTCGCTCGCATGTCTGCAGGAAAGTTCAAGTTAGGAGTTGCGTAAAGATAGTCGACAATCAACGAGATATACGTTAATGAAATGGGATCCCTTATAAATTTTTGCCATTAGACTTCATATTTTTCAAGTAAGTCGCCGTAATAAAATCGGAGAGGAAGTTACCATACGTTGAATATGTAATTTAGCTTCAAACCGGACATGGATATCAATTCTTTAAACTAGAGAAAAAGGGAGCGCTGTTAACGGCCTCACTTAAAATTGGGGACAATGTGCATCCATGCCTCTATTGAATTGCTATAGGTTAATTTGATTTTTTTTTCTTTTGTGTGATGTTTGTAGTACATTATTGTAATTAATAAGAAACGTGTACAGGAAGGGAAAAGGCCCTTCAACAATAAACATACCAAGGTATACACACATACATACATACATACACCACCCATATATATACAGTATATATATATATATATATATATATATATATATATATATACATTATATACATATATATATATATATATATATATATATATATATATATATATATATATTGGACTTACATAACTTACACCATGATTGGGAAAAAAAATGTAATATGGAATTAGGATTTGAATAAAATTCCTAGGACATGTTATGTATTTTCCTCAATACTTTTACCATGGTTTTATTGTTTCATTGTCATCATCTCCTAGGACTATTAACGCAAAAAGCCTCGGTTAGATTTTGCCAGTCGTCTCTATCTTGAGCTTTTAAATCAATACTTCTCCACTCATCATCTCCTACTTCCCGCTTCATAGTCCTCAGCCATGTAGGCCTGGGTCTTCCAACTCCTCTATTGCCTTGTGGAGCCCAGTTAAACATTTTACTGTTTACTTTTGAAATATACTTTTTCACAAAGGCTCAGAAGCCTTTATTTGATGTTTCACTAAGCATAAAAAGCCAAAGTTAGGGTGGGAAAGGAAAGAGCTACTTAAGAAGGGCTAAGGAACCACAAGTTACATTAGAAAAGAGTACAGTATAGACCCCATCACTTTTACTAGAATACCTTCCCTCAAGTTTTTTTTTTTTCTGAAATGGATAATTCAACAATTACATACGACCAAAGACACACAAATATCATTCAGAAAAAGTACTATGGCATTGACATAAAGCAACATTCTGAGAACTGTCGATGAAATGAGGTCGTTTTCAACGCTGATTAATAACTATTTGGGAAGGTAAGAACGAAAGGATCAGGGGAAGACACCGAAGAGCGAGGGGCAAAAGGAAGAAAATTGATTCGGATTATAAAGAAGGAACTCGAAAGAAAAACTTCTGGAAGGAGGAGAAACTTATTGGTGGGCGTCTTCTCTGTAGGTGTTCCCCTTTCGTGATAAGAAATGATGCGTCTCTGGAGATCATAGAGGTAGCGTCAGGATTTTCATGGCGAGATCACGCAATAGGAATAGACAAACACACACGCACGCAATTATACACCATACGAAGAGTCTCTCTCTCTCTCTCTCTCTCTCCTCTCTCTCTCTCTCTCTCTCTCTCTCTCTCTCTAACCGCGTTATTGCCATATTAGTAGTATAAGCGGGACCCATTTCTGGGGTAACATTCATTATTATATAATTCTATAATCCATATGAACGATTACAGTATATGAACATTGTAATTGTTCGTGAAAAGTGAAAATAACCAAACCGTAGGCTAAATATTAATAAATCCATGCACAAAAAAATCTTTTTTTAAGTACTATGTATATATGAATACATACATACATATATACACATACATACATATTCGTAAATATACAAACATATATATATATATATATATATATATATATATATATATATACACACATATAGTTAGATAGATAGATTCATTAGACGACTTGACTTCCCAGCACAGATAATCGTAGGCTAAATATCAATAAATCCATGCAGAAAAAAATCTTTTCTCAAGTAACATATGTGTTTATGCATACATACATACAGCACATACATACATATATACATACACACACACACACACACACACACACACACATATATATATATATATATATTCATATATATGTATATATATATTTATATATACACGCATATAGATCGATAGATAGATAGATAGATAAGGATAAAGTTTATAAAAGAATACATTAAACGACTCAACTTCCCAGCACAGAAAATTCAACCGCACTGTCTAGTGACGAAGGGAAATAATCCGGCCGAACACAGAATGGCCTCCTGTTGGCTAATCTGAAATTAATTCAAGATTCAGAGGCATCCTGCAGTATAAACCTGGCATGCAAATAGCCACTAAAACAACGGCCAGTCGTGTGCACGGGCCGCCCTCCTTGCAGAAGAGACGGAAAGTGAATGTGAAATGATCATCGATATATGTTTGTCTTCAGCCAAAGTGTTTTTACTGGTAAGCAAAAGGAAGGTCCTTTCTACTGTTGAAAATAATAATATTTAATTTTTAATACAAATGTAACTAAGTGACCTATCTCCATATCAGAAAATATTGAAATATCGGGGATAAATGTATTTTCTTTAGGAAATATGTTTGGAAGCAAGAACACAAATCCGAAAAAAACTCTCTGAGAGGGATAGAATAGTTCATAACAGAATTGAGCAAAGTTCAAACCTCACTATTTAGTTTCTAGTTTAAAAATTCATATAGAAAATTACAATAAATCCTAAAAAAAATCTTCGTGTGATTACAATAAGTAGCGATTATTTACTTCTATATTCGGCGTCAATGACCTTTAATGTCAGGATGCCAGAAAACCCAATATCAATCAATCAATTTCTTCTATCAGTTCTGAAATTAATTCCCTCAAAACCGGCCCCACCCAAGTTTCAATTTTCCTCGATTCCTCAGATACTCTGGTTATTGAATGTCTAACGCATAAAACGGTATTCTTTGTCCTATCTTCTATTAAATATTTACTGCTCCATGTCCATGTATTACGCTCTGCCAAATAGCTACGTAACTAGTCATAATTTACACAGGTTATTTCTTCATTTAAAGGTTTAAGGTCTGTTCCTGAGTGGCAGAGGCAAGGGGCAATGACAATGCCCTGGCTACAGGACAATATCCTAAACCGGGCCAGAGACTGATCATATGTAGAGCCCAAGACCCCTCTTTACCCAAGCTAGGACCATAGAGGATCAGGAAATGCTTTCTGATAACTCGTAGGTAGACCTATAATCTCCCCTATATCCCTCCATCCTTAGCTCACAAGGATGGTGAAAAGTTGCAGAGCTTAAACACTACAAAAAACTATCGAGCTTAAGCGGGACTCGAACCCCAGTCCGGCAATGTTTCCAATAGGCCACCACAACCCCTTTAATTCACATTTCCTAAAGAGCAGAAACTGATTGTCATTACTTGTTTTTCTCTTTTTTCCCTTTCCTTTAATCATACTTGGAGAGTTTCACGCACTGTACTTGAATCTCTCTCTCTCTCTCTCTCTCTCTCTCTCTCTCTCTCTCTCTCTCTCTCTCTCTCTCTCTCTCTCTCTCTTCCTAGTTTCTCCCAGTCCTTACCACTATTCGGAAGCTTTCCCACATTTCACTTGAACTGTGGACCAATTTCCCGTAGACGCAGAGAGAGGACAGTAAGTTCCACCCAGTGGGTACTGATTCCACTTTTCGCCCAAGAGATACGTGTCGAGTAGGTCAATTTCCACCGCAAATAACTCTAAAGTAATGCACTTTTCGTTATGTGTAACTCTTTCTCGTTAACTTTCTTTCCCTCTTTTGAAGAATTTTAGTTTTCTTGAAAAACATCGTCTGATTATCCATTTTGAAGAGAGAGAGAGAGAGAGAGAGAGAGAGAGAGAGAGAGAGAGAGAGAGAGAGAGAGAGAGAGAGATTCTTCACACATACATACACACACACACACACACATATATATATATATATATATATATATATATATATATATATATATATATATATATATACACAGTAAATATATTTAAGTATTTATGCACACATTCATATACCATACATATATATGAACAAATAAATACATATATAACATACAATAACTCTTAACCAACAATGTCCAACAAAATAGCTTTATTGAAAAGCGCCCTATAAAAAGCTGATACTAATAACGAGGACAAGGCTACACTGTACCATCAGATTTATCACTTTCTCCAAAAACTAAGAAAAAAAATTTAAGTAAGTATAGTTACTAATTAATACCCCTCCAATTTTTATGACACTCAGAATCATACTGATAATTTGATGGAATCCTTGATTATGAAAAGCTTTACAGCCCCTAACAAAATTAGGTTACAATACTGTAAATAAATTTACAAGACCTGTTAGGAATTATAAATCCCTTTTATGACAATCACAAGCAGACCATCTTCCAAAAATTAAATAAAAAATACAAAAAGCCAAAATAGCTTACAGTGAGCAAAGATGTATTTGTATTTACTCAGGTCTTTACAGCAGAGGTTGTTTTAATTAACTTATATATATCACCACATATAAAAACAAATTGAATAGGAGTATATACAATTTTCGACATGAGAGAGAGAGAGAGAGAGAGAGAGAGAGAGAGAGAGAGAGAGAGAGAGAGAGAGAGAGAGAGAGAGAGAGAGAGAGAGAGAGAGAATTCATCACTTTACAAAAAACTTGCCTCAAGGTCTACATTTAACCTCATATCTCGCGACTTCCTTTGTAAGACTATTCTTATCACATCAAAATGGCCATCATAAAAGACGAAGACTTCAGTCACTTTGGTGTTCTCCTCCATTCCTCACACTCTCTCCATTCCTCTCCACATCCAACACATCCTCCAGCCTCATCCAAAAGTTCTCATCCTTTATTCTCACCCCGAAAAGAAAGAAGAAAAAAAGAGCCATCTAATAAAGATTGTGGATATCTAAAACATTCCCACTATCAAGGAATGGGATGATGAGGAGGAGGGTAAGGGATAGGACAAACCCCAAGGGGGGGGGGGGGGAAGCTGCAAACTCCCACCTTACAGCAAAGTAGGCATTAGCGTCATCCTGGATAAGATTTAGAAGGGACGGATAAAGAAGTTTCATAGGCTATTTTGCGATCGCTTGGAAACACACCTACACATACACATAACCGGGAGCCTAAAATACAGTATACTGCATTGGATCTATACAGTTTAATTCATGGCTTTCTTGTTAACAGTAGGTTGACAGATAACAAATACTTTTTGTATTCAAATCTTACGTTAAATTTTTACGTACTAAGTGTAAGGTGATATAAAAACGGAACATTGCGTTCAGAATGTGTTATCTAATTTTTCCAGTTTAAACATGCTTAAATCATAGTAATATCAACAGTAAACATATTCATGCAGACTGTAAAATGCTACTTCATGACACGAATGCACATTTTCATGCAAGATGTTCGTTCTCAATGGAGAAATAATTTCTTTGCCAACTGAGGTACAAGACCATTTGTCCAGGACCAGCACAAGCTTTCTAACTCTGGAGAGAATCGAAAGCAATTCCCAACAGGCCATTTGACCGACACTGAAGAAGTTTCCTTGACAATGAACGCAATTATCAGAAAACTCTTCATTAGGTATAACTCGCAGAGCCAATGACTTGAACAGAGCATTATGACGCAAGATGTCCTTTTCCAAGAAGAGCAGCAATGGGAAGGGAGTCTTTCATGAGACTTTTGAAAGTGATGAACTTACATTAAAGATAACATACACAGCTTAATCATACATAAACGAGATAGATTTATTTCCCAGGATGAATAAGATTTAAAGTATCTCTAATTATCAATAACAAATATAAAGTTAAAACAAAGTCTAAAAACGTAACGTAATAACGATTATTAAGATGTTTTTTTTTTTACATTAATCCTGAATCCCAATAACAAAAGCCTAACTTTCAGTACTTTAATATGCATTTTAAGAGACTTGAGCCTCTAGTCTCTCCTTTGGTATTCTCTAAAACTTGATTAAGGAAGGGTAGAAGAATAACCAACAAGACAGTGCGTTTTTGTTGGCTTCTATTTCCTCACACATTTCAATATATGTTTGAATTTTTCATTTCACAATTAATTTAAGTAAGCAATCAATAAATACGTAATTATTAAGAGTTAATAGAGTTAAACAGTTTCAGGTCTCCCATGAGCACTTTCTACAAGAAAAAAAAGAAAAAAAAAAGAGGGGACATTTCGCTGTTGCAAACCTTACATAATCTTCACTACGCCATGGGTAATCAAGTAGAAGAACTAAAGGCCAATGTTCTTTTATATATATATATATATATATATATATATATATATATATATATATATATATATATATATATATATATGCATGTGTATGTATGGGTGTGTGTGTGTGTGTGTTTCCATAAAAAGAATATGACTACATAGAGTATGTGGAAAATGCCAACTGAAAGACCAATTAAAAACTGGTCCAATCCGGAAAACTGAATGAGATAAACCAAGAAACATCAGTAGTTATTAATTTCGAAAAACAAATCTCAGAATAACAACCAGTATTCTTGCAAAAGACGGAAAAAACTAAAAATTCACGCACAGAGAAGAGTGAAACTTCCTTGAAGTTGAAAATCTTTCTGTTGAGTGATTTCACCATGTCTCGTGTTTTTCTCTGAATCTCCATTCCATGTGGGAGAAACAATTTTCCTTTATCAGAGAGAGAGAGAGAGAGAGAGAGAGAGAGAGAGAGAGAGAGAGAGAGAGAGAGAGAGAGAGAGAGAGAGAGGAAATATAGTTCGTATCCTTCTTTCCATTATATATATATATATATATATATATATATATATATATATATATATATATATATACATACATACATACATACATACATATATATATATATATATATATATATATACACACAGTATATATATATATATATATATATATATATATATATATACACATATATACTGACTAAAAACCTTCGTAGACTACTATCCACAAATTTAAAAAAGGGCTATCAAAATCCTGTATAATAAATAAGCAAAAGAATTATATAACAGAACGATTAAGAATGAACATCTTTATAAATAACCAATGAAGACGTAAACATGAATTTCTTGAGAACACTTTGAGATCTCAGGGCATTCTTATAATACTTTTATTGAAATTAAGATACATGCCAAAATAAACCTTGCCCTTTCTCTTCGCAAT
>NC_090725.1:292449339-292459339 GCF_036898095.1 Palaemon carinicauda | reverse complement strand
ATAAATGGTATAGAACTATCACGTTTTTTATAAACCTTTGAGACTTAGTTTTCTCTTAATTTACAACGAATTTAATTGCTTTTACATTGGAAAACGGAAAGGTCGTTACTCTTGCAAAAGAAAATGAAAGACTATTCATCTAATAATAACGAGTGAGTGAAAATACTACTTTCATTACATTAATTTCAAGTCTTGAATGCTGTAAATTCTTCATAAATACCTCGAAAATACGAAGTGTCCGTGGAATTTTTCCATTAAACTGAAAACCCATAGAGAAAATTTACAGCTAAATTCTCGTCAGTATAAGAAAATTTACGGAGTGATACGCTTCCATTAATTCCTCTTGAGTCAGGGATTTTAAAGTGTCTTCTAGCGTCTTGTAAAAAAAGAAATTGGGCTTTCAATGAAGTTCCAGCGGTTTTAAAAATGTTTTTATGTTTTTAGATCAGCCCTCCAAAATGCACTCGACGTTTGAAAATGCAAAATTTTCCATAACATTTATTATTATTATGATTAAGATTATTATTATTATCATTAACTGTTAAGCTACAACCCTAGTTGGAAAAGCAGGATGCTATAAGTCCAAGGGCTCCAACAGGAAAAATAGTCCAGTGAGGAAAGATACGAGTAGCCCTTAAATACAATGTTATCAGGTCCTATTGACGATGGCCTTCTTTTAATTTTTTTGTGTCCAGCTGATGTATTGATGATCAAATTATATTAAATCATTCACAAACGATGACTTCAATTTAACCTTCGGAGGAAAAATTAAACTAGATTTGATTCAAAACATCCTGATTTCAAATTTTACAGAATCACAAATAACATGAGTACCATTTCAAAGCAAACAACAAAGTGTATATCAATAAACATATTAAAAAATATGTAGAATAGAAAATGCTAACTAACTATCTATCTATCTATCTATCTATCTATCTATCTATCTATATATATATATATATATATATATATATATATATATATATATATATCGGTATCAATAAGAACTTTCAATAGTTAAATTCATGTAAATGACATTCAAACCTACAAAGCCATTCTTTCTGATTTAAGAGTGTTATACTGCCAATATATAGAGTAATTCAAATTCTTTTTTACCAATATCTGAATGACATTTTCAATGTTTTGGTGTTACAGTATCGTACCAGCGAAAACTCCCAGGTAAATCTCAATATGTAAAACCAAATCTGGAAGCACACAAAATCATGTAAGTATGGATTCTCATCTTATGGAAGTAAAAGCATACTTCACGAATAATAATAATAATAATAATAATAATAATAATAATAATAATAATAATAATATCATCATTATTATTATTATTATTATTATTATTATTATTATTATTATTATCATTATTATTATTATTAGTATTATTATTATCATTTGCTAAGCTATAACCCTAGTTGGAAAAGCAGGATGCTATAACCCCACTGGAACCAACAGGGGATAAAGCCATGTGAGGAAAGGAAACAAGGAAAAATAAAATATTCTAAGAACAGTAACATTAGAATAAATATTTCCTATATAAACTACGAAAGCTTTAACAAAGCAAGAAGAACAGAAATTAGATAGAATAGTGTGCCCTAGTGTACCCTCAAGCAAGAGAACTAAAAATGATGGAAAGAACGGCAGCTAGGTAAATTAACAGCAGTAATCTGCAAAATCAATACTTTTAAAGATCTTACTCTCCGAAGGTTTTATCATAATTACATTGAATCAAAAGATATATTTTGAAATTTAGTCTGTTATTCATGTATGTTTGAAAGAGGAGCGTATCTTTGTTATTATGGCAATATGAATAATTATGTGCAATTCCACTGATGCTAATTTGTTATAAGGCACCGTCAAAAAGACGAAAAGTACGTTTTAACTAAATTAACAAATCAGCAGTACTCTAATTTCCTTTGATTTCATTCTAATTTTTGCCTTAGAATTTTCTTAAATAAATTAGTTCAAGAACACGATTTTATGATTTTTACCCCTTAGTCTGAAACGTATTATTTTTTTTTTTAAACAATAATGATACATCATGATTAAGTATCTCATGGTAGAGAGAAAATCTTAGATTTTATATATATATATATATATATATATATATATATATATATATATATATATATATATATATATATATAAATATATATATATATATATATATATCCCTGTCCCTCTAGTAGGGGTTGGAGAGAGTAGTCATACCTTGGCGAAAGGGCGATGCGTGTGCATGTGTGTGCATATATATCTAAATATTTAGCCCTCATTTTTGACGGGTCGCATAAACTAGTTTTGCATAATACGCAAGGTCCATTTATTATAATATACACCATGAAAGAAAACACCAGTCAGGGAATACTTCTTCTTGAAATGGATGCCATTAGAGTATTACGTGATGCACGAGACGCCCTCCCTTTCCAAGGTACATTACGACATTTCCAGAACCCCATTTTGAGCAGATTACGTTATGTTGGAGTCTCCTTTTTTCAGGAAAATTATATAAAGACACGAAACCCCTTTCAAGCATATTATGAAAATATGCGAACCCATTTCCTCACTGAATTACGTCACGATATGTATGTACACCCCCCCCACCCCCACCCCCACCCCCCTCCACCAGATTACCTAATGATGTAAACTCCTCCGCTGGATGATTACACCAAGATAAGAAGCGAGGTCGTTTATTATGGAGATAGCGTCAATCTTTGAACCCTTTATTGCATATTACACTCTGAGATAGAACCTTGTCTTGTGGATATTATTCGTTGATAAAACAATCTTTGAGAATATTTTTGAGATAATATAAAATATGAAGCCCCTTTTCTGCATCTTAATTCATGATATATAAGTACGTAGATACACACACACACACACACACACACATATATATATATATATATATATATATATATATATATATATAATTATATGTGTATATGTATTATATATACCTATATATATATATATATATATATATATATATATATATATATATATATATATATATATATTCATTCTGGTCACGCCAAGCTCTCCCCGAACCTCTAGTAGGGGTTGGAGAGAGTAGTCATACCTTGGCGAAAAGGCGATGCGTGAGCATGTGTGTGCATTTATATCTAAATATTTAGCCATAATTTTTGACGGGTCGCATAAACTAGTTTTGCATAATACGCAAGGGTCATTTATTACAATATACACCATGAAAGAAAACACCAGTCTGGGAACACTTCTTGAAATGGATGCCATTAGCGTATTACGTGATGCACGAGACGCCCTCCCTTTCCAAGGCACATTACGACATTTCCAGAACCCCATTTTGAGCAGATTACGTTATGTTAGAGTCTCCCTTTTTTCAGGAAAATTATATAAAGACACGAAACCCCTTTCAAGCATATTATGAAAATATGCGAACCCATTTCCTCACTGAATTACGTCACGATATGTATGCCCCCCCCCCCCGATTACCTAATGATGTAAACTCCTCCGCGGGATGTTTACACCAAGATAAGAAGCGAGGTCATTTTTTATGGAGATAGCGTCAATCTTTGAACCCTTTATTGCTTATTACACTTTGAGATAAAACCTTGTCTTGTGGATATTATTCGTTGATAAAACAATCTTTGAGAATATTTTGGAAATAATACAAAACACGAAGCCCCTTTTCTGCATCTTAATTCATGATATATAAGTACGTAGATACACACACACACACACACACATATATATATATATATAATATATATATATATATATATATATATATATATATATATAAGTATATGTGTATATATATTATATATACTTATATACACACACACACACACATATATATATATATATATATATATATATATATATATATATATATATATATATATATATTCTGGTCCCGCCAAGCTCTCCTCGTCCTTCTAGTAGGTGTTGGAGAGAGTAGTCATACCCTGGCAAAAGGGCGGTGCGTGAGCATGTGTGTGCATATATATCTAAATATTTAGCCGTCATTTCTGACGGGTAGCATAAACTAGTTTGGCATAATACGTAGGGGCCATTTATTACAATATACACCATGAAAGAAAACACCAGTCAGGGAACACTTCTTGAAATGGATGCCATTAGAGCATTACGTGATGCACGAGACGCCTCCCTTTCCAAGGCACATTACGACATTTCCAGAACCCCATTTTGAGCAGATTACGTTATGTTAGAGTCTCTTTTTTTTCAGTAAAATTATATAAAGACACGAAACCCCTTTCAAGCATATTATGAAAATATGCGAACCCATTTCCTCACTGAATTACGTCACGATATGTATGCCCCCCCCCCTCCCCCGGCGCGATTACCTAATGATGTAAACTCCTCCGCGGGATGATTACACCAAGATAAGAAGCGAGGTCATTTTTTATGGAGATAGCGCCAATCTTTGAACCCTTTATTGTATATTAGACTCTGAGATAGAACCTTGTCTAGTCGAGGATATTATTCGTTGATTAAATATTCTTTGGGAATATTTTGAAACTAATATGAAAATTGAAGCGCCTTTTCCTGCATATTAATTCATGATATATAAATACGTAGATACAAATATATATACGTATACGTGTATATATATTATATATACCTACATACACACACACACACACACACACATATATATATATATATATATATATATATATATATATTCCGCGTATTCATCCACGTGTGCAAGTATCCTGTACATATATCATATATATGTACAGTATATATATTTATACCTATATCCATTGTGCTTTAAACACATAGAAACTGACGGGAAAGTTATTGGGGAAAGCAATAGTACTAAAAATATAAAGTATTAAAGACTTACTCATCTCAAGAAGCCTTGCTGCCACTACCGTTCAGGGCCGAACTTTTCTTACCTGTAAAAAGATAATAATATAAATATTTTTTCCCAAGAAACTAGATTATATATGTGATAAAAACATGTCTTAGAAACATATGTAAAAATAAATTACCAGAAGAGAAGTATATACAATATTCAATTTTTGGGAAGATTCTGAATTCTAAAATACACAACAGAATTCAAAGCTTCAATGAAAAGATTTTCGAGGAAAAAAATCTCTCGACTTGTAAATCTAAAAATATATTTTTTTTTGTATAAAAAATCAGCAGGAGAATTAAAAAAAATACATAAGCGGGCACTAAAAATAGACCTAATTTCATTTCTAGTTAAAAATACTGTGAAAGTTTAGAGTAAAAATGATTGTGTGGCAACTACCACCGCGTTCTTATTTTTCTGGATTCTTTTACACAATCTTTATCCTAAAGAAGACGGCCTCTGCAACATCACGGTTGATTTCAAAGAGAATAATTATGTACCTTCATCATCATCATCTCCTCACACGCCTATTGACGCAAAGGGCCTTGGTTAGATTTCGCCAGCCGTCTCTATATTGAGCTTTTAATTCAATACTTCTCCATTCATCACCTCCTACTTCGCGCTTCATAGTCCTCAGTCATGTAGGCCTAGGTTTTTCAACTATTCTAGTGCCTTGTGAAGCCCAGCTGAACGTTTGGTAAACTAATCTATCCTGAGGAGTGCGAGTACCTTGCATTATCACTATTTTCAGTGTAATAAAGCACTTCTTGCAACAACATGAATGATTTACATAATCATTAATCATATCATTACTAGCTAAGGTACAACCCTAGTTGGAAAAGCAGGATTCTATAAGCTCCAACATGGAAAATTGCCCAGTGACAAAAGTAAATAGGGAAACAAATAGAATTGCGTGCCTCGGTGTACCCTCAAGCAAGAGAACTCCAAGTCAAAAACATGTTTAAAAAGATACCCAATTTATAAAAGACACAACATGCATTATCATTAATCTAAAAGTAATCCAACAGCATTTGCAGAAACCTTAATTATTCAAACTAATTAGACCTCATCATTAAACTTACGAATGTGAAACACCCATCAATGTGACATTGTGACAGCATCACCGATGAAACATCGCCAACGACTAATAGTGATCCCCCATCAATCAGTCGAATTCAATATCCGTTTGGAAACTAAATTGGTAAACTGTTTATGGGAAATAGAATGCCTTGAATGTATAGTATATAAACTTTGGAGATCATCCCTTGTTACATCGAAGTACTTTTTGTCTGCATACTATTATTATTATTATTATTATTATTATTATTATTATTATTATTATTATATTATTATATTATTATTATTATTGTTGTTGTTGTTGTTGTTAGCTAAGCTACAACCGTAGGTGGAAAAGCTGGATGCTATAAGCCAAAGGGCTCTAACATAGAATAATAGTCCCGTGAGAAAAGGAAATAAAGAAATAAATAATCTACAAAAGAAGTAATGAACAATCTTGAAAGGAAAAATCACCAATTCTCTCGATACGTACGAAAATAACCCACATACAAAAATAAACAATAACATCAAGATTTTATAGTTTATACATGAAAAATTTATTCTTATGTTATTACTGTTCTTAAACTTCTTTTATAGTTTTTCCTTATTTCCTTTCCTCACTGGGCTATTTTCCCTGTTGGAGCCCTTGGGTTTAAGCATCATGTTTTTCCAAGTAGGGTTGTAGCTTAGCAAATAATAATAATAATAATAATAATAATAATAATAATAATAATAATAATAATAATCATAGTAGTCCTGAACTTCTACCATATATTGCAAATAATAAAACACAACCAAACTTACATTTAATACAATTTTAAATACTACACATATCACCCATTAGAAGAAAAAACTATTCATGCATAAACCTGCCAACGTAAATGGAACCAGGCATCATAACAGTCTCATTCTTTTCCCAACTAAAAATGGAAGAGGTAAGAAAATAATATGATGAAGGTGAGATTTTTCTTTAAACTTTGATGTTACATAACAGGAAAGCGCAATTTTTAAGGTAAGATAAAACCATATCTAAATTCATATTTCCACGTTATAAAACAAGTTTTTCTACACAATGCTGTATGGAAATGCTCTTGCATCATTTCTACTTAGGAGAATTAAAGTTGTTTGTATTAAACTCTAATGTTTTAATAAGCTAGAATACAAATTCATATTTGTATGACTTTTGGGTCACTAGGGGAAAACGAAAATGTAAAATACACTGAATTAAAACTAAATAAATTCCATGGCTAAATAAACACTTCATATATAAACGAGGAAATCTAAAGAAAAAATAACAATAAACTAATAGCCAAGTTAATACGAGTGAGCACATCACTACACATGTCGCACTGATTAAGACTGATGATGGGAAATACTTCCGCCTCTCATTAGGTCCATTTCCATTTTACTGGCCACGTAAAAGAAGAAGGAGAGGGAGCAGAAAGTTTCTTGAGAAGCCGTTGACTGGTCATAGCCATTTTTCTTGGATCACTTCCAAGGACTTCCTTCTAATCCTAACTCAATTTGAACCAGGCAAAAGGGTCCATTGGAATCCCTCTCCTGCGGGAATCCTTTTCTTTCTCCCCAGTGCAACTAATTCATGAATCTTGAAGAAGGGGATGCTTGTTCTCTCTGAATCTAAGGATTTGTGATTGTGCTATGTTTGAAGAGAAAACCTTGGAATAATTTCTTTACCAGTGGAATGCCAGCACTTTTTAAAGTTTTTCTTAATTGGTCGACAAACTCCTTACGTCAGCTTTATAAAATTTCTATTTTTTTTTTAATCGGTTATCGGTTGACGAGCTTCCCAAGGCATTATTGTGAAACAGAAATTAACAGAAAATGCACCTGTGTCTCTACCACAAAATCATGACTATGTGGTTGATAGTATTGTTAAAATTCTTTTCGTTCCACTCACTACCAATGGTAGTATCCTTATCAAATTTGAAAGCATAATCCTTATAATCTTACTCTAATATTGACTTACGAAATAATAGCTCCATGCATTTTTACGAATACACCAACAAAGAGGTATTCCATGCTGATTATAGGAAAATGTACTCTCAAAAACAAATACTTGGAGATTTTGAGAAAAGCTGCTCTCTATATTATCACTCCAACAGCCTTCAAGAATCTTCTTTATTAACTTGAAAAAAAAATCTTTAATACAATCAAAGTTTCATAAAATCATGTATTTCCGTATATCCTTACTACTATAAGCTGAAAATGTCTTTCTTGCTAAAATCTAGAAAGCGTGCTCCATGTAGTCTATACCTTCCTTGCTATCATTGGTATCTACTTTTTTTTTCAATCGAGAAAAGTTCCATTAACTTTCTAACTGTTCTACCTTAAAACGAAGATAAAAGATATCTTCACTTTAACTTTTTTAAAACCTACTATGAATATTTTCCCATTTTAGGACTAGGGTGACTAAGGTATACTGTCATAAAATGTTTACCTTACACCATCCCAGATATTATATAATACACCTTTTTTTTATTCCATAGAACAATTATTCCTCTCACCCATACATCTGGTATCCAACAGATTCAAAATACTCACTCCATCGACCTACATCTAACTCGCATTGAAAGGCATCTCTTCAATTGTTCCTTTACCTCTTTACTATATGCACTTCCTACCATCATCATCATCTCCTAAGCCTATTGACAAAAAGGGCCTCATTTCCTACCATAACAGGTTTAAATTCTTGAAATTAATTTTCCCCCTTTCCCCCTTTTTTTTTTTTTTTTTTTTTTGTCATTGGACATTATTTATAGTTATGGATTTGAGTTAAATTGCCATTTAGCACCCAAGTGCAGCCAGGGTAAAACCTTAAGAGTTACACTGAGTAAAAGTTGGAATAGGTTGGACAACGGTGCGGAACAGTAAGAATGGAGGCCAAGTAGAAGAATATAATGGAACGCTGCCAAGACCCTTAGTAATGCCTACAGTGGCCTGCGTGAGGTGCACTGATGTCACTACCCCTATTAGGAGTTGGTCATCATTTAAGGTTATACTTTGTTCTTGACTATCCCCTCTCTCATCTGGTATGCCTTTATATAATACTCTTTTCTATAATGCAATCGCAACTACAATAATCTTCGACACACACACACACACACACACACACATATATATATATATATATATATATATATATATATATATATATATATATATATATATATGCAAGCTCCAGCATTATCATCCTAATATACTTGCAGCGATCCTGAAGGCAATAAGGTATTAAAGTGGTATGACAAAGTCATCCTTGCAACTATTAGTTTATCGAACTTTCGCAAGGCATAATTCTGTTCTTAAAAACTTAATGAAAGTAATAAATAAAAGGTAATAAGATGTAACACCACGCACCAGTCTGGGACAGATTTGGTCCGGATATACTCTCATTAACACAATACTCCGAAAATCAGGCAGTACAAGGTGCCTTCAGGCAGAAATAAGGTTAGGATGAAAACCCGATATATGTATATTTAATGAATATTTTCCTTTATTATACAAGTTGTCTGTAAATCAAAAAAAACGAGGACACATAGAGCAAATAAAATTCACCAAATGCCTTTACAAGATGGCGCCACTATAGTCCATTTCTTTTAGCGATGTATATTTGCACCGACTCGCAGCGGTGCCCTTTTAGCTCGGAAAAGTTTCCGGATCGCTGATTGGTTGGACAAGATAATTCTAACCAATCAGCGATCAGGAAACTTTTCCGAGCTAAAAGGGCACCGCACGAGTCGGTGCAAATATGCATCGCTAAAAGAAATGGACTATAGGTGTTACCTTTCCATTTTCCTTGGCTTTCCCCATCAATCAACAACAACACATGCAGCCATTCCTAGTCCCCTTCAGGACAAAGGCCTCAGGAATGTCTAAAGTAATGTCTTGGGTTTGGCCAGTTTTCATCACCACGCTGGGTACTGCGGATTGGTGATGGTGGAGACTTTAGTCTGATCACTCACAACAAACCAAGCTAGTATGGGTGGCCCTGACTAGTAGAGCTTTGCTGATCAAAGCGATACACAAACCCTTTCATTGCATAAACCCGGAAAG
>NC_090725.1:292424339-292444339 GCF_036898095.1 Palaemon carinicauda | reverse complement strand
ATTAATTTTTTCGTTTCCTTTTTGTTTCTCTTCATTATAAAGTTATAGAAATAGTTTGAATTTTTAAGATATAATTTTGTTTCACATTAAAACAGCAAATATAAAAATTTATTAGGTTTATTTTTCTTTCCTTTTCATTAATTTTTTCGTTTCCTTTTTGTTTCTCTTCATTATAAAGTTATAGAAATAGTTTGAAATAAGATATCATTTTTTTTTCACATTAAAACAGCAAATATAAAAATTTACTAGGTTTATTTTTCTTTCCTTTTCATTAATATTTTCGTTTCCTTTTTGTTTCTCTTCATTATAAAGTTCACGCCACTTCCCGCATCGTTCACTCCAGTTCACGCCAGTTCCCTCACTGTTCACTCCAGTTCACTCCAGTTGGCGCATCGTTCACGGCCATTTAGTGCGTGCCAATGCGTGCCACAAACTTTAAACATTTCAAAGTTTTGGGCCCGCATGGCACGCATTGGTACGCTCTGGCACGCGAGTTTCCGCACTGTTCACGACATTTTCACGGCTCGTTCACGCGAGTTCGCGCATCAATGCGTGCCAGTGCGTGCCACGAATGCGTGCAAGTGTCAGGGGGGCTTTAATGTTTATTCCGATATCTTCATTGTGCTCCGAATATATCTCTTAATGTGGGAGTAAGAGTGGCCTTATCATTTTTAGCAATACTACCGGAAGTGGTAACAGTCGAAATAACATATATCAAACTAATTAGCAGCACCAGCAACGATAATAAAATTTTAATTTTTGTAGAGAACAAGCAAACTTTCACTACGTAAAAAATGACCAAAACTGAGCAACTACCATCACAAATTGTCCAATACAAAAATGTAAGTAAAAAATAAAATAATTTCGTCAGCAATTTAACAATATTATTATTATTATTATTATCATTATTATTATTACAAATGGCCCTCTTTCAAACGATATCTCAACTATTCTCATCTCAATGTATCTCCACTGAAGTCTATCGTCTTCTTATGTATAAAATACCAACGCGGAAATCGTGACAGAATGAAAGCTAGTTTGAACTTTTTTTTTATCTATTTAACCCACAATGCATCTAATAAAATAGAATACTTTAATTACTTTAATATATATGGCATCTAATAAAATAGAATACTTTAATTACTTTAATATCTATGGCATCTAATAAAATAGAATACTTCAATTACTTAAATAACTATGGCATCTACTAAAATAGAATACTTTAATTACTTTAATAACTATGGCATCTACTAAAATAGAATACTTTAATAAACAAACGCAACGACTTTTTGCTCTCTTCACTTGTCAATCATCTCGCGACCACCTCGGGAGACGAAGCAATTATCCTGTCGTCCATCGAAAACATTTCACAAACAGCCAGAGTTAAAAAGCATTTCACTCAATCCATTCTAAAAGCATTTAATTGGGACCCCAAGGATTAATCATCGGAGAAAAACAAAATTGCTGTAAGCAATGACATGGAAACGCTCCCCCTTGGTCAAATAATGATGATTATGACGACTCTTCTTACTACTATCGTTATTACAAGAATCATTAAGGCCACTTTTTTTACCATCCCTCTGTAAGCTCAGGATATGACATGAAAAAGCCCCTTGCATGGACGAAACAGTTTCTTGACGCAATATCTAATGCGACAATTCCTTGACACAAAGTTAAGGGAGAAAATTATCCCATGCCACATTCTCGTAATGACACTAAAATTGCTCCGAAATACCAGCTAACATCGTACATCTTCAGCTCCGTGGAGCTTACTTACATTTTACTGCAACTGAAGCTAATGTGAATGTTTCATGCATATATATACTATGCTTAAATTTTACATACATTAGTTATCCCCCCACGTACATAAGACTGCATCATAATACAATAGACTTAAACTTCCCGCATACATGAATGATATTCACTCTTCCCTTGGTTGCCATCCACGTGTTTATACATGAACAAATAAATATTTAAATACGCTCTCACTATATTTCATATTTCTGGATATAGACAACATGCCAATGGGACTTTTTTCCTGAACAATAAGATATTAACCATGGAAATTTCACTAAAGATTATCTTAAAAATATTAATCGTGTGCTGTACTGATAGCAATTAAATAACTGAAAGGGAAAGCATCCTTAATACATCTGCAATATTCAAAGCAACCGACTCCTCGTCTGCCCATAATCAATAGAAGCACTTGAAATGCCTCAAACCACCCCACTTAAAAGTCCAAATTTGTAAAGTCGAGGATTGGCAGCAGAGCAGAATGGTAACAATAGGACAAATTGTGTCGTTGCAGGATATTCGACTTACGTAACGAGCATAGCTGTATGCTTTGGCAAAATAATAGTGTTTTTCTTTAATATCTCTCATGCTGATTACTTGATCAGATTGGTACTTTGACACAGCGCTCTATAGACCTCCCCCTAATTTTTGATAATTTATTTCCAAATCTCGTTAATTAAGATGGTTTTTCTTGTATTAATAAAGCTTAAAGTCTATTTTTTTAAAAATAAGCCAAATACCCTAATTACCGAATTCTTTCTGCCAAGAAATCTCAGACCTATAGGAAATTTCTTTACCAATAAATATTTTTACCCGGCCAATGACTCGAACCGAAATTCAATGAAAACGCAGCCCCTGGAAATTTGAAATATAGCAATGTTGATACGATATAAAAGACCGTAAATAATCCTGTTCAGAAAAGAACGGATTGCCATCATGGAACATTGCATGAAAGCAAATTTATGCATGTTACATGAAGAAAACTAATTGCCTTCTGTGAATATGGTATAATGACGGTATGGACAAAGCAGTGCTCATTTTGCTGCACTTTCGTAAGTGAAGGTGTTTAGCAATGCCAAGATTTTCATCAGGGGAACGCCAACGGGCCTTGTGTATGTTTCAGGTAAGGTAAAGACGAAAAATACAACTATGTTGTATATATACTTGCTGTCAGCTGTTTCAACAATTGACTTTTGACTTTCATTAGGAGTATACCAATTGAATCATTTGGTGAGGGGTTTGTGTTTAAAAGGTTAAGAGGATTTTTTTTAAGCATGGATATCTTTTCAAGAAGCATCACAAATTAATGAGACGTTTCATCAAATCAAATAGACGTTGTGTACTCTAGGCTAACTACTGTTAGGGAAGCAGTTCACAAGGGATTTTCTCTACCCCAAGGGATTCAGAACCCAAAACTAGAAATAGATCTGCTGTATTAGATATCTAAGCCATTGCCACTTCTTAGGGAAGATTTTCCGGGCAATAAAACTCACTACCTCTATGGTACCAGCCAAAGAGAGTATATAAAAGATAAGGGTGAATGCCAAACTGCCAAGAGGGGTTAAATCAAGGCATTGGTTGAATGTCTTGGGTTAGAGTTCTCTTGCTTGAGGGTGCGCTCCGGCACGCTGTTCTATCTTATTTCTCTTCCTCTTGTTTTGTTAAAGTTTTCATAGTTTATGTAGGAGATATTTATTTTGATGTTGTTGCTCTTCTTGAAGTATTTTATAATTCTTGTTTCCTTTCCTCACTGAGCTATTTTCTCTGTTGGGGCCCCTGACCTTATAGCATTTTGCATTACCAACTAGGGTTGTAGCTTAGCAAGTAATAATAATAATAATAATAATAATAATAACAACAATAATAATAATAATAATAATAATAATAATAATAATGTGTTCCTGATTAGTATCCTGGCAAGATGTATACAGTGACTATAGTGTACTGTTTGTATGTGTGATGCTGTCCGTGCATATCTAGGTACTTTACATTCAAAGAATACAGTAAAATCCCTACAAGATAACATTATCTAGTTCATTATATATGTAGTACATGTTTGTACTTTATTACATATCCCAAATTACTCTTATCTCTCAAGTTTAAATTCTATGCTAATAAGGAATTATGCATGAAATTGTTAAGCACAATCTTTTATAAATATGAAAATCCAGCAGGACAAAGCTTTGTAATGTTCACAATGCTGTGGAGTGTGGATTTCTTTTTCATCATAATTTAATGTTTGATTGCCTTGTCATCGACATGCCATGCAAGTCCTTTATGTTTAAACTCGATTTTTTATGCTTTGAAAACTGAAAAGTATAATTAATTAACGAAAACAGAAAATTATTCAATATGGATATCATTATTCATAATATATGAAGAACTTTAGCACCAACTTTTGTTGCAATTTATCTTCATTTCAATTTCATAGATCAGAATAACATCGTAAGATATTTTAATATTTTTTTTCTTTATCAAATAGTAACGAATTAAATGATATTTCCAACGTATGGCTCACTGCAAAACATTACTTTTATCGGGAAAATTGAAAGAATTTCTCAACTTTGAACAATAATCCCCACATCCAGAAAAGTTAGTTTGTGAAAAAAAAGTTTCAGTTACTATGGAGAAAGGAAATACGATGTTACCATCTATTCTGGCAGAAACCGAATGAAAATATTATCCTTGAATAGACTGCAGTAATTTTAGAGAACGGTTTGAGAATTTTTTAGCACTATTTAATTACGTAGAATGCACAATTACAACTTATATAAAAAAAAAAAAAAAACTGTGATCAGATAAGCTGAGTATTGAAAGCTTGAAAAAATAGACTATTATCATGGCATCAATTCATGTACAACCTTTATAATGTGACTGATGTCTAAAATTCTATCACATAACCGGAACCATCTGTTCAGATACGACAATATGCAAAGTCTCCTGACGAAGAGAAAATCATGCACTGTTAAAAATTTTCATTAAAAAAAAAAAACGGTAAATATCTGGCAACTTTTATTCCAGCATTTTTACCGTTTTAAAACGGATATATTGACGTAAGTGAGTGATATTACGGTCACCAACCAGTAAAGATAAAGTATGGTGAAATTACGGTTGCCCGTATTTTACTGAAATACGGCTGAGAATAGTATATTTTTACGGAGAATTTCCGTTTAGAATACGGTTTTCTTAACAGCGCATCTTGAAAGAATGAAGACTTAAAAAGGAGTACGGAACCATAAAAAAGGCCAAAATTCTATTTACGGCAGGGTATTGTGTAAGACTTCAATTGCCCTTCCATCAGCCATCAATTAAAGATAATTCTTTTGATACCTCTAAGTGTTTTTTTTTAGGGTTAAGAGAAGATTTAAATTTATATTCATCATAGATTTTTATCTCAATCAATTTCCTTTCCATCCTTTATATTTTCTATTATTTGATTTCATTTATTTTTTAGTATTTATATATATATTTTTTTTATTCCCGATTTTAATCGGGCCAGCTCTGTAAGAGTTGAGCTTGACACATTATTATTATTATTATTATTATTATCATTATTATTACTTGCTAAGCTACAACCCTAATTGGAAAAGCAGGATGCTATAAGCCCAAGGGCTCCAACAGGGAAAATAGCTGTGGGGAAAGGAAACAAAGAAAAATAAAATATTTTAAGAAGAGCAACGAGATTAAAATAAATATATCCTATATAAACTATAAAATCTTTAACAAAATAAGATGAAGAGAAATAAGATTGAATAGTGTGCCCGAGTATACCCTCAAGCAAGAGAACTCAAATCCAAGACAGTGGAAGACCATGGTACAGAGGCTATGGCACTACCCAAGATAAGAGAATAATGGTTTGATTTTTGAGTGTCCTTCTCCTAGAAGACCTGCTTACCATAGCTAAAGAGTCTCATCTACCCTTACAAAGAGAAAAGTGGCCACTAAACAATTACAGTGCAGTAAGAAATATTGTTTGGTAATCTGCGTTGTCATGTGTATGAGGACAGAAGAGGATGTGTATGGAATAGGCCAGACTATTCGGTGTATGTGTTAGGCAAAGGGAAAATGAACCGTAACCAGAGCGAATAATCCAATGTACTACTGTCAGGTCAGTCAAAAGACCCCATGATTCTCTAGCGGTAAATCTCCTCCCTTTAATAATAATATATTTATCTACGCATGCACCGTTAGAAAGAAAATACACATTTCGTTGCTGATTATCCTGTAATTTTAACAAAATCATAATTACTTCGCTATTTTGGGGGAAATAGTAAATAGCAAGGTACATAAAACCGAGAGAAAGTAATATCTTAAATAGATAAGACTTACTTTCCAGTCCACTGACCAAGAAATCTATAATGCCCGTGCGAGATAAGGATTGTAATATACTGTAAGGAACTTGAAAGAGAAAGATACGAGAGTGGAATTGGAAGAATCCGTATTAAGATTAACTCGTGTCCTCTTTATCCTGCGGGACTACCAGTTATATTTGAGGACCAACCTGGCTCACTGCTGACCAAGTCCTATTTGAAAAGGATTAGTTGAAGTGACTCAAGCTTAGGGCGTAGTTTTTTTAAAGCCTTTACTTGGGTAGAGATGTTGGAAAAGGATAAAGGCGTTGGATGCTGATGAAATTTCGTGGCCTGTTAGATACGGCGAGAATGTATTTTTAAGTTACTGGTTGCAATAGGTAGTTTTCAAATATTAGTTCGAAGACAGATTTTGGGAGATCGGACTATGATAGGGGTTACTGGTTTTATTATATATTATAAATCATTTATACACACACGTACATATATATATATATATATATATATATATATATATATATATATATATATATATATATATATATTCAAATAAGTCATATATTTTTGATACATTAATGTCTGGATTCTCCTAACGACCTCGGGATCAGAGCCCCAGGCGAAATCACACAAAGACAAGAGCTTGTGACCGGCCGGGAGTCAAACCCTGGTCCGGCAAACTTGTGTGTGATTTCGCCTGGGGCTCTGATCCCGAGGTCGTTAAGAGAATCTAGAAATTAATGTATCAAAAATATATGGCTTATTTGAATATGAAAAACACGTCTAAATGTGCAATATTTATCATACACACACACACACACACACACACACACACACACACACATATATATATATATATATATATATATATATATATATATATATATATATATATATATATATATATATATATATTATAGGGTCCATTGACTGGAAGCCTCTCTGGTTGCGGCTCATTTTTTCTTTGCTTACACTTACACCGAATAGCCAGGCCTATTATTTACACATTCTTCTTCCTCATACACCTGGGAACACTAAGCTAACCGAACAATTCTTCACTCAAGGGTTAACTATTGCACTGTAATTGTTCAGTGGATACTTTCCACTTTAGCTATGGTAACCAGCTTTTCTAAGAGAAGGACACTCCGAAATCATACCATTGTTCTCTACTGTAGTCTTAGGCAGTGCCAGAGACACTGTACCTTAGTCTTCCGCTGTCTTGGGTTAGAGTTCTCTTGCTTGAAGGTACACTCAAGCATACTATTCTATCTGTTTCTTTACTTTATTTCCTCACAGGGCTATTTTTCCTCTTGGAGCCCTTGGGGTTAAGCAAGATCCAACTATGGTTGTAGCTTAGCAAGTAATAATAATAATAATAATAATAATAATAATAATAATAATAATATACGCACACTGACCTTTTCTTTTTAAACAATTCTCTTTACATGACAAAATACTTGCAGTTTCAACTAGTTTAAGATAACCCTTCTATTTTCGTTACATTTCTTTTTATCTTACAAATTCAGATTACCATTGGGGAGAAGCGTAATTGAGTCATTGCATGTTCTTTTATCTGTAGAATGATGGATAGAGTAAAGTTTCGTGACCTCAACTGAAGTGCAAAAATAAGCAGAAGATGCAACAAAGCTCTTCTTTTCTAAAAACTATTCGACACGTAAAGTAGTTATTTTAATATCTTTCTTCCTACATTAACATAACTTTTGCATTATAAACATTTTAAACCAACCTACTGTGTTGAAGGTCTTTATTACACACGTATAATCTCTATTACTAATTTAACTATAAAGAACATTTACAAAACATATCCTTTCGTCGGATACGCTAACCGTATCACCCCTTTTTCTATCTTTATATTGATTAATTTTTCAATAATTCTCTTTCTACAAATATGTAAATAATTAATCTCAAAAGCTTCCACATTATATGGCCTATTTCATTTGCATCCAACATGAAGATTTACGTTCCATAATGGAAAATTAGCCTAAAAACACGTAAAACAGATTTCACGTCCACAAATACTCACTCTAAATAGAAAAGTATTTAATGAGATGGTCCTACCAGTATTAACTTATGCATCAGAAACTTGGAGCCTCACTAAAGCCTTAAAACATAAGCTAGTTACAACTCAAAGAACTATGGAAAGAATAATGATGGGAATAACACTGAGAGACAGAAAAGAGCAACATGGATACGAGAGCTAACTGAAGTAGTAGATAGTCTAACATTAAAAAAAGGAAATGAACATGGGCAGGACATATAATGAGATTGACAGATTATAAATGGACATTAAGAGCAACAGAATGGGTCCCTAGCGATTTCAAACGAAGTAAGGGAAGGTAGAGAAGCAAATGGAATGACGAGGTAGGAAAACATGAGGGAATAGAGTGGCATAGACAAGCCATAAACCGACGCGAGCAGGACATGTCTGAGGCCGTTTTCCTGCAGTGGACTAGTTCCGGCTGATGGTGGTGATTTATTATTAATTCCTTAATATATCAAAGGAGGGGGCTCAGTAAATCGTTTAGAAGAAAATTGCTAATCCATGCCTTCTGTGTCCAAACTGCAACCCATCCTAGACAATATCTTCGATGAGAATCGAACCATGGCCATTTTACTGGCAAGGCGAACTCAAAGTCAAAGACCATGAGACAAGCAACGGCCTGGACGACGGTAAATCTAAAAGGGGAGTGCATTACATGTAGAGAATTATTGCTACATACAATAAAACTAGATTCATTGGTTCACACAAGTCTTATACTGGAGAAGGTTTGATGCACTACAGGTCTGTAACACAGGTGCATAAAATTTAACAATTTAAATATAATAAAAATCAATATACTCAATAATAGAATACTCTAAAATCTTAGATCATAGTTAAAATACTTATATCTACAATCCATGTATATTTTTTGTAACAGTATAATTGATTGGAGCGTATATTTTCATCTCGGTTTCTTAACCATAAAAAAAATAGAGACAGAAAGGATTACTTGAATTATCCATTTTAGGTAAAATAAAAAAATGTAATTAAACTGGGTCTTGTATCAGGATAGACGCTTTGAGTTCAGAGGAAGGGAAAAATCTCTCAACTTGTGAAACTCGAACGTTGGGAAAAGCTGTTAAAGTTTAACCGTCTAAGTGAAAACCATCTTAAGCCCAACGGCATTATTGCTAGTTTATCTCTCTCTCTCTCTCTCTCTCTCTCTCTCTCTCTCTCTCTCTCTCTCTCTCTCTCTCTCTCTTATATTATGCCTTTTCAATCTATTTGGAAGACTCAACTACACATTGTATCAATATTATGGTCAGTGAATGTCCAGCCCAAAAAAATGTTTAAATTTTTTATTTTTTGGTTTTGAACTAGAGAATTGTTCCACAGTGAATGTCCAGCAAAAAAAAAAAAAAAAAAAAAAAAAAAAAAAAAAAAAAAAAAAAAAAAAAATATTAGGTTTTGAACTAGAGAAAAAAAGTAAAAAAAAAATATATTTTATTTTTGGGTTTTGAACTAGAGAATTGTTCCAAAGTAAATGTCCAGCCCCCGAAAGAATAAAAACTTCAATTTTATTTTTGGGTTTTGAAATAGAGAATTGTTCCACAGTAAATGTCCAACCCCCCCCCCCCCAAAAAAAAATATTTTATTTTTGGTTTTGAACTAGAGAACTGTTCCACAGTAAATGTCCAGCCAAATGAAAAAATAAAAAGTTTAATTTTATTTCTTTTGTTTTGAACAACAGGATTGTTCCACGAAGTCAGCGTAACTACTTTTAAAGGAAAGGAGCATCCCGCTAGAATGTCCCTCGCTGTCATTATCTCTCTCGTTTTAAGATTCACAATCCATCTGTGAACTGCACCGGACTGCGGTAGGTTGCACAGACATTAAGTAACAATGCAAACAAAGGGGTTAATGTTGCACACTGCAAACAATAGAATTAATGAAGTGGCGGGTCTTTCAACGTGTCATGAAATGCAAGAAGTATTCCCCTCCCCAATCTTAACCTCTAAAGAAATGTAGGTATTGTTTGTAGCTGCGTGGAGCTATTTTCTTGCATACGACGCACATGTGGAGTAGGGATTGTAGTGACGTGGAGTTCATATTATTTCTTACCCTATCTCCAGAGAGAGAGAGAGAGAGAGAGAGAGAGAGAGAGAGAGAGAGAGAGAGAGAGAGAGAGAGAGAAAGGGGGACGGCAATAACTTCAAAGGTTGAAATAACAATAAAGGCAGAGCTCCCCTGGCACAAACACTCAAATCACTTGAAGAGTGAAGAGGTCCGTGAAAAACGCCGGAAGAAGAGAGAATGTAAGGAACAAAGACGGTAAGGTAACAACGAGAGAGAGAGAGAGAGAGAGAGAGAGAGAGAGAGAGAGAGAGAGAGAGAGAGAGAGAAAAAAAAAAAAACTGAATAAAACGAGTTATGGAGTTTAGGTAAAGGGAAAACTGAATACATAGGTCGAGATAGAGGAGGAGATAACCGATACAAAAAAAATATCAAAAGGTAGAATTCTGTATTATATAAAGACCTTTATTGAGGTTCTGTTTTAGAGTTGGCTGATATATTGACGTGCTCCTTTAATATTTGTAAAATATTGGAACTGATTCTATGTGCTGCCACTCATCGCATATGAAACCTCATATACATTAGTTTCTGAACCACGACGGATTTCTTATCACGCCAGGTCGGTGTGGTAAGGTCTTTACAATCTTTGAGATAACTGATGTGGAGGCTTTTCCTCATTATCTCCTCCTACGCCTTTTGACGAAAAGGGCCTTAGTTAGATTTCGCCAGTCGTCCCTATCTTGAGCTTTTAATTCAATACTACTACATTAATCATCTCCTACTCCACGCTTCATTGTCCTCAGCCATGCAGGCTTGGGTCTTCCAACTCTCTTGGGGAATGCGAAGAGCATGCCCAAGCCATCTCCATCTGCCCCTCACCATGATCTCATCCACATATAGTACACGAGTAGGGCTCACGGAAGGCGAGTTGTGATGAACGTTGAATTAACAATTTAACACTCCATTTTTCTATATTCATTTATATTTAAGCGATTGGTTTTTAATATGCACCATTGTCCATATTATCTTGTTTTACAAGTGAAGCTTTATTTAAATTACTAAGTTTTTTGCTTTTAAGGTTTTCCTAAAACATATGATTTGTGTTTTAAATTTTATATCAAACCAGCTATTGTGCTAGTTCAGTTTCATTAAGAACCATGTAATAGTTATATCTTTGATTTTGAATTTTCATTACTTTTTTTTTTTTTTTTTTACGAAAGTCACCACGTTATATTGTAGTTCAACACTAGTTATATTTCCTTATTTTTTTTTCAAAACTATGTCTCTTGTATAAGGTTTCTGGCTTGTGTTCATTTACTTAAACCATTTATTTTTCTTTTGTTTTTCCCTTTCAGTCAATACCGCCGTATATGCTTCTATCTTCTTTACCTGAAGCGTGTGTGGGATTTGCGTCGATTTAAAGGGGATGCTAAGAATCAAAATAGATCGTTAGACGAGAGGAATTGACGGTGATAAGATTGAGTGAAGATAGTGTTATGAAGGAGATTGATCGATTGATTTGAGGTTTTCTGGCATCCTGAAAATAGTCCAGAAACGCACATTCAAATGTGTATTACATTTACTTGTATAAATACACGTTTGTGCGTATGAGTCTCTATTCATGTATTTATATATTTTCTATATATGGCCATCGACGATTATGATAACCAAGTTCACCATGAAGCCCAGACCAACAAAATGATGAATGGAAACAAGTGAAGATATATTCGAGATAAAGAAGAACGTAGACACACTTAAATATAAGCTTCATACCCATATATTTTCATGCATACTGCAGACGTGAAAGCCTGTAAGGAATTCATTGCTCTGAAATCTGAAAGCAAACCGTATTTTTGCCTGAAATACACACACATTAGGACTATTCTAAATTCCCCTCCATAACACAGTCTGACATGAAGTTACTCTGCCCGTAATAATGGCAGTCAAGGAAGACGTGATACGTCGTATACCCCAGAAATTTTACCATAAAATGTATCTTAATAACGACATTCAACTCGTTTATACGAGGCAATATTCTAGCAATTGGCAAGAGACAGGATGCATTGCATTAGGAAACAAACTTGATGATGCATGATGGAGATCTATGTCTTAGTTGATATCATTAAAACTTAAATCTAAACGCTATTAGTATATATATATATATATATATATATATATATATATATATATATATATATATATATATATATGTATATATATTCTTCTTCTTCTTTGTCTGCATCTCTTCCCACCTTTATGTGAGGTCGATGTTTTTGGCCAGTTTTCTCCATCTACCTCTGTACCACACTTCATCACCGGTTAATCCCTTTGATCGAAGGTCATCCTTGATACAGTCCATCCACCTTTGGGTTGGTCTCCCTCTTCTTCTCGTTCCCTCCATTTCCATCACTCTCCTCCCAATATACTGTTCACCTCTTCTCATGACATGACCACACCACCTACTTTCTTGGATCTTATCTGATAGTTCTCTAACTCCTGTGGTACCCCTAATTACCTCATTCCGTATCTTATCTCTTCTTGTCACCCCACACATCCATCTGAACATTCTCATCTCTGCCACATCCAGTTTCTTCTCTTCTGCCTTCTTTATTGCCCACGTCTCCGCTCCATACATCATTGCCGGTCTCACAACTGTCATTGCCGATCTCACAACGAATGCAGTCGCTTCAAGTCCACTGCAGGACAAAGGACTCAGACTTGTCAATTCACGGCTGGGGTTTGGTTAGTTTTCATTACCACGCTGGCCAGTGTGGTTTGGTGATGGTAGCAGATTTTTGTCTGATCGCTCACACCAAATCAACCTAGTATGGGTGGCTCTGCCTAGTACAGCTTTGCTAATCATGGCAATAAGCAAACCCTTTTACCACAAGGTATTCCCACCTAGAAAGGTCTTTAAGTAGCTAATAATGAATTATGTAAAAGGATTATACTGGATTTAGGAATTTATGACCTGGAAGTCATTAAACAATCGAGTGTAACTAAGAAAACCATGCAGTTAAATTATGAAGTTAAAATTGAAAGGTTACATATTATATAGATGGGAGAAAGGAAGCTCTAAATATTGAGTGCAGCTAGGAACCGAGGGCGCTCTTTAAAGACGCTTAACTAATGAAAATTATATGAGGGTGAAAGCAAAAATTATGAGTCGAATATTAGAATGTGAATGAATTCCTACCCGACTTTAATCCACAGAAAGCCTGAAGCTTTAGCTACAGCCCTTCCACCTGAATCTTTTGGGAGCTTAAGACAGAAATCCATACACTTATAGACATTATTTTGCATTACGTTTCACATATGACCATACAATGGAATTTACAATACATAAAAAAAATACAACATAAACATTTGTGCGTGTTCATTAAGCATGAATACATCACATACATATTGTTTGTTTAAACAAAAGCCTTTTCAACCTATGCAGTTACATTGCAAACCCACAGTTCCTATTCACATAGAACACTTCCATCTGATCATTTTCATGTATCGTTTTCGTCTCGTTTGATGTTGCCAAACCGACCCAATGCCTAATTTAGATGTTATTAAATTTCATTTAAATAGTTATAAGAACGAATTTTACTTTTGCTTATTTATCTGAAATGGTTATCATTTTGAAAATGTGTGTCTAGTAAAATTTGTTATTGCATACCGAAAATTTGTTTATTATTAATCTCATCTGGGTGCCTTTTGGTTACTCGTGATATATATATACATATATATATATATATATATATATATATATATATATATTGGCTGCATATAAACGCAATAAACTTGTCTTTCAACAGAAATTGGTTCCCTTTAGTTACAGTAATGCCTTTTTTGCTACTTCTTGAAAATCTATTCCATTTCAATGTCAGCTATTTTAATTTGACAGTAGGTTGTTGATAAAATAAAGTTGTCATTAAATGTTAAAAAAAAATTAAACGTAGTAATTCCAAATAAAATTTGTAACTAACGTCCAGTAAAAATCAAATACCAAGATCTTTTACGGGCAAAAAAAAAAAAAAAAAAAAAAAAAAAAAAAAAAAAAAAAAAAAAAAAAAAAAAAATATCCTCATGTCTGAACAGTGATCATTCCAGTTTCGAATTTATCTGTTAATCAATTTCCCAGACAACCATATTACTTAAACAGTCTATACATATAGAAATTGGATAGAGGAAAATCCATTTATATTTATATTAAGAAAATTAAAAAATTTAACTAACCGTATTTTTTTTTTTCACACAGAATCAACGTAAACGCTGCCTGCATCTTAACGGATGGTTAGTAAATTTCTACATTATTTTTCTTATATACTTACTCGAATTTTGGCAGTTTCCAATACAGTTAGGTCATGTTTGCAACTGGTTTCTTATACGATTGTGGAACTCTAGCGGAAAACCGGATAACCTACTCGAAATTTGTTGGTCCCATATCAAACTCACGCTCAAGGCTAAACTATATTCACTAGTGTACGCAAATTATTGTCCTTATAAGCTATGCTTGGGGTCTGGCAGGCCCATATGAATCATCAGCGGCCACTGCCGCCTGTTCTTTGTTTGGTATTACGTTGCTCAGGGCACCCGCCACCTGTTGAGATACTACCGCTAGAAAGTTTTGGGTTATTTAGCTGGCGAGACAATACTACATTGGATCCTTCTCTCTAATTACGATTTACTTTCCCTTTGCCAATACATACACCAAATAGTCTAACATGTTCTCTATATATTCTCCTCTGCCCTCATACTGCTGATAACACTGACATTACCAAAAATTCTTTTTCACCCTAGGGGTTAACTACTACAATGTAATCGTTCAGTGGCTACTTTTCTCTTGGTAAGGGTAGAACAGACTCTTTAGCTATGTTAAGCAGCTCTTCTAGGAGAAGGATACTCCAAAATTAAACCACTCTTCTCTAGTCTTGGGTAGTGTTATAGCCTCTGCACCATGGCCTTCCACTGTCTTACGTTAGAGTTCTCTTACTTGAGGGTACACTCAGGCAAACTATTCTATCTAATTTCTCTTTCCTCTTGTTTTGTTAAAGTTTTTGTAGTTTATATAGGATGCATTTTATTTTAATGTTACCGTTCTTTAAATGTTTTATTTTTCCTTGTTTCCTTTCCTCACTGGGGGTACTTTCCCTGGTTGGGCCCCAGGGCTTATAGCATCCTGCTTTTCCATCTACGCTCGTAGCTTAACTAATAATAATTAATAATAATAATAATAATAATAATAATAATAATAATAATAACATACAGATACACTTCATCTTCCAAAAATTCTGCAGCTGGTAACGTAGCTCAGAATGAAAAAAAAAAAAAAAGAAAAATGTAAAACTAGGCAGGGGAGTGAAAGCTGATGTTCGTTTCTGTAAACAAACCCAGTGTGCGTCTATGGCTTGCAAGGGCTTAGCGATTGGTGCGTTTTAATCCGTCCCCCTCTGCGCAACGTATGTTTAAAAATCTAGGGCGAGAGGAACTCCCAGTGAGGGGAAAAGGGGGAGGGGTCTTTGATGTATGTCTATCAAATAAGTATTTTTATGTTCTCTGTTGTTGTGGTCTCAATGAATGTCCTCTCGATACATCTCGCAGGCGTACTCCTGAGGGACTCTATTTATCCATCGAATACATTTCAAAAGTTCACTTTTGAAGTTATCAGTTCTGATCTTAATGTAAGAGAGACAATTCATGGTTTGTAATGATTCTCAGTTTTGAAATGTTACTTTAAAGTGTTATTTAACGTAATTCATATTTTCAAATAAACAAGATTAAACCTATCACGAAACGGATATTCATTGATTTTTGGACATGTAATTATTTCTTGAATTATGTGTTTTAATATTCTGAGCACATTTAAGATACACGGTTTTCCAAAGAGAAATAAATTTAACACTGTAAATTCAAGTAATCACCAGAGGCGATAGGTAATATTATTTTCTAGTTAATGAACCACTCAGTTAATTAAGCAGAACTAAAACGCCTGCTTCTTATAAGGAGGAAAAGATAAATCTGGAATAACGGAAGCCATCCAGAGATTCTAAAGGTACCCTGACACTTGCACGACTTTTGTCACGAATTTGTCGTGGCAAGTCGTGATATTTTGCGGCACGAACTGGAAGATAAAAAAACTGGCACGACGAGGTTCACGACGAGTTTGCGCACTTCCCGCATCGTCCCCGACGAGTTCACGAACAGTTCGGGCATAGTTCACGACCCGGTCACGAAATTTTGTCGTGACCAAAATTTTGAACATTTTAAAAATTCTCGTCACGACATGCCACGATGTCACGAGCGGTTTACGAACACTTTCACGCCAGTTCACGACTCGAGTCGTGACAATGCGTGCCACAAATTCGTGCTAGTGTCAGCCTGGCTTAAAGAACTGTAGCAGTCGGCGCAGATACAATTGGATATAAAATTTCAAGAATTGTAATACCCACGTATGACTATAATTCTTCGTATTCGTATCCAGAATTCACCATGCTTAATGATCATCATTTGCTTGAGGGTACACTCGGGCACACTATTCTATCTTGATTTTCTTCCCTCGTGATATTTTCAAGTTTTCATCCTCTTGTTATTTTCAAGTTTTTATAGCTTATGTATGAAAGATTTATTTTAATATTATTATTGTTCTTAAACTTCTCTTGTAGTTTTTCCTTATTTTCCTTTCTTCACTGGGCTATTTTCCCTGTTTGAGCCCATGGGCTTATAGCATCCTTCTTTTCCAACTAAGGTTGTAGCTTAGCAAGTAATAATAATAATAATAATAATAATAATTCAGGGTGTTCTGGATTTATATATATGTTAGTCTACGTCTCTGGCAGTTATTAAATGAAAATAAGCTGTTAGGTTAGTGAACGGAGAGAGAGAGAGAGAGAGGAGAGAGAGAGAGAGAGAGAGAGAGAGAGAGGAGAGAGAGAGAGAGAGAGAGAGAGAGAGAAGCACATTTCTCCTATTTCTGGGAAACAAATGCTTGAAACAACAGAGTGCCAAAGCGTATATCCAATAACGTTCACAGCAATCAACGTCGCCTGCGATGACTTACAGCGTCAACAGTGAAGTAATAAATGACATCTACCATAATTAATGATCGGGCCACGCTAGTAATAACGACCGCTTCTACACTCCACCCACTCGGAAGCTCCCCATCCTTACAAGGGGGAGGCTCCCGAAGTACTCCCCAAACCTAGGACTCTTTCCTTCTTTCCAAAAGGGCGACGAATGTTTTGTACGACTATTCTATTAACTGCTGTGAAGAAGAGTAACTCATATTACGATATCTTTTGTGAGTCCTCAAGGATATAAAAAAAAAAAATAAAAAGGAAAAAAATTAAAAAGGAAAATTATTAGAAAAAAAAATTAATCTAAAGGGGAGGTTTAAAATACCTGTGATTTAAAAAATAACTTGGCGAAATTTATTGCAGAACTAATTTCTTAATCAAGGATGCATCACTGATCAAAAGATTTCCGGAAAATCAGCTACATTAACATCACACCATGCTATTATTATTATCTATTATCAGATATTTCTAATTATTGATTTGCCTTTAAACAAATAATACTCTTTTCAACAACATTATTGCATATCTGCATTTCACTTCTTCCTACTGAAAATATACCAAGTAAAAAAACTTTTCTAAAATACTTCAATCTTTTAATTTTTGTATTTGCATTTATCATCTGTAGTTTCCCTTCTATTCTTCAGATACGAAACATAAAATCCTGATATATCATTGATACAAACCTCCTCTTTGCATGAAGGCAACTTCTGCACCAAACCAATCACAGAATCGTCCTGCATCTTCCTGAGACAATCTTCAATTGTTCATGAAACCTTCCAAATGCTATTGAAAAATTTCTTATCAAATATTACCATATGTTCTCACAAAAACTTTCATCTCATAGCTTCTTCCGTTCTGTCACAAAACTTCTTATAGGTATATCAGTAGAGGGTTCTAACCCCTTTGTTCTATGTTTTTCAAACAACGTTTCCTTAACAAACATGAGCCAAACATACCCATATTGTTCTTACCCTGTCAGTTATCTGTAATCAGTCATACTTTCTCAAACAAATGTCTCCCTTATGTGTACCGAGGAATGTTATATCTTTTATCTTAGGATCACCTACTGTATACCCCTTAAATTATTCAATGGAATTACCAGTACCACCAGTCATTACAGTAAATACGGTATAAGAAGAAGCATATATAAACATATATGTTTATTTAATTAGCTGAATATTAATAATGAAGATCTTTGTTTTGCATAAAGAACATCACTAAGAACACCTTGAGAGAGAGAGAGAGAGAGAGAGAGAGAGAGAGGAGTGATCCATAAAATACCCCATAATCCGTCTGGGAGAGAGAGGGAGAGAGAGAGAGAGAGAGAGAGAGAGGAGTGATCCATAAAATCCCCCATAAATCGTCTGAGAGAGAGAGAGAGAGAGAGAGAGAGAGGAGTTATCCATAACACCCATATATCGTCTCATAGAGAGAGAGAGAGAGAGAGAGAGAGAGGAGTTATCCATAACACCCATATATCGTCTCATAGAGAGAGAGAGAGAGAGAGAGAGAGTGAGAGAGAGAGAGAGAGAGATGAGTTATAAATAAAACACACCCATAATTCGTCTGAGAGAGAGAGAGAGAGAGAGAGAGAGAGAGAGGGTAACTAACACAAATTACTATCACAAACAAGAGAAGCTCCAGCCTACGTACAACACCCTAATTACGGAAGTTTTTTTTTCTTATGTTGTAAACGAACCTAGGAATCAAGAGATGGGGGACTTTCCGTTAATCAGTCCAGAGGCAATGTAATCATATAAAAGCCAGAGTGAACCTTCTGTTAATTATATCAAGGTAAATAAAGATGAAATTAATTGAAAGGAATCATCCCGCAAAAATAATAATTTTCTTTTTAACTTTGATAAAAATTGAATTCCTTCAATCCAGGGGGTCACTGACCACAAAATGCTCTAGGGATAACTAAAATAAAATCCTACATGTTTAAACCATTATAAAACAAGTAATAGTACACAACAACAAAAACTTAGGCCTTTCCAATTAACCTTCAATAAACTTGAAGAGAGAAAAAAAAACAATTACCATTGACAAAAAAAAAATAAAAAATAAAAATAAATAAAAAAACTCAAAAGTCATGAATGGCCTTTTCTGCGATTCTGTAAACCACCTTTGGCCTAATGTAGGATTCTAAGTCAACCTTTCTCGTTACAAAGATTTTGTAATAAACTCTGATATTTTCTATGATTAAAAAAAATCAATTTCCATTATATTGAGAACAACTAGTATTTCGCAAGACTGAAGAAAAATCGGATATTTTCCCGTGAGAAAATCTATTATTCTCCGATTTTCTAATACCGTTTTAAGCATTTTATATATATATATATATATATATACATACATATATATACAGTATATATATATATACTCATCTGTTAATGAAAATCGCAAACACACACACACACACACACACACATATATATATATATATATATGTATATATATATATACTCTTTGGGCTTAATGAAAATCACACATACATTTATATATCTTTACATACATATATATATATATATATATTTATATATATGTGGGTGTAATTTTCGTTAAGCCCAAAGAGTGTATATATATATATATATGTGTGTGTGTGTGTGTGTGTGTTTGCGATTTTCATTAACAGATGAGTATATATATATATACTGTATATATATATATATATATACACTCTTTGGGTTTAATGAAAATCATACAAATATATATATATATATATATATGGATAAATATCAACACAACATCGTGTTCAAA
>NC_090725.1:292413655-292423839 GCF_036898095.1 Palaemon carinicauda | reverse complement strand
ATGGATAAATATCAACACAACATCGTGTTCAAATAGAATTAAATTTCTACCTCATACTTGGGATCGAACGCTAGCACCTTTCGACCTGGCCTTTCATTAGAAGGGGCTAGCGTTCGATCCCATATATATATATATATATAATATATATATATATATATATATATATATACATATATATATATATACATATATATATATACATATAAATATAATATATAATATATATATATATATATATGTGTGTGTGTGTGTGTGTGTCTGTGTTCGAGCTAAACCATATCTTATTCCACTAGGTCGAGTCTACTAACCACCAGGTAAAGAGGTCACTGGCCAGATTAATAAAAATTAATCTATCTCTTGCCGTGAGAGTTGAAACTAAAAATATAATAATAATAATAAAAAAAAAAATAGTTCGGTATGTATAGCTGTCAACCACCTCCGTTGAAATGAAGTTTGAGACCAAATTATTTCGCTTTTCGAAAAATAACTATTTTCATCTCAACGTGACCTCTGCATAATATCGAGATATATTTCAGATGTGATATAAAAAATAAACAGAATTTATGACCAAAACATTTTGGACGTTGTAGGCTTTTACCTTTTCAGTGGGAGCGCCTATCTTCTGATTTATGCAATTGAATATGTAGACATGGAAAATATTTGAAGAATCCGAATTTAAAGAATGAGTGAAATTGGTCAGTGGTCATGCTTTAGGGTCATACATCAATTTGCAAATATTTAAAAGTGTATAATAATTTTCTTTCGGACGATATATGCTAAAATAATACTCAAGTTTTATGAAATGCCTTGCTAATTACGTTGCTATTAATATCTAAATTTTATCTACTTATGAAGAGTAATTATAGGGTCACACACACAAGCTAAATATACTTCTTTCCTACCTTTAATTTTTTTTTGCGTTTTTGTAAAAATTTCTGTCCTTCCAGTTTCATACCACCATTCGCGTAAAAAAATTGCAAGATAAATAAGGGTTCTATAATCAAGTTAAATCAACTTCAGCGAATATAAATACTCTTGAACCAAGGTATATTACAGAAGAATAAATATCAATTGAATAATCTCATTTCGATTTAATAGCCTACTTCAAAATGCTTGAATTAAACATTATCATGGTATTTGAAATTATAATCCCAAACACAGGACATCTAATTTACTCGCATGAGTACGCAAAACTCTCTCTCTCTCTCTCTCTCTCTCTCTCTCTCTCTCTCTCCTCTCTCTCTCTCTCTCTCTCTCTCCTCTCTTCTCTCTCTCTCTCTTTATATATATATATATATATATATATATATATATATATATATATATACTGATAGAATGTTTATCTAAAAAATACTCACATGTGCAGATATATATATATATATATATATATAATATATATATATATATATATATATATATATACTATATATATATACAGGCTTATATGGCTGACGACTATGAAGCGTGAAGTAGGAGATGATGAATGGTAAAGTAGTGAATTAAAAACTCAAGATAGAGACGACTGGGGATGATGATGGAAGTGGCGAGTAAGAGGGCTGCGATCTCCTCACGACATGCATTAGGGCAAACATAGGCGTTAATCCTTTAATACAAACGTGACTCTTCGCTTCTCAAAAACGAATATGAGAAAAGGGAAAAATCATCCCTATTTCATAAATGAAGAATTCTGTTTAGGTGCTTTAAATCCCCTGGTAGTGTAGGATGCAGTTTATTATTAGTTCCCCACAGGTCAATGTCCTGAGAAGAACGGTTGTAAAGTTTTGCAATAGTTTCTGCTCATGGTTGAATCACCCTAATAAACCTTATCCCATATCTAATATGTTTATTTGTAGGTGCTTCCATGTGTCGTGTGTATGACACAATGATTTTGGATGTCCATCCGCGGAGACCCCATTGGCTCTTGGTTAGATCGATTAAGTTTAATACGATTAGATTTTTTATTATCTTGACTAACTTACTGTATTCTTAAACTCCTTTACTGTGATACTGTTTACATGTATCTGCTACTTTATATGTAAAGAAATTACCACATTGAGTGGTGTTGTATCTTTTCAATTTCAGTTGTATGCCTGAGAGAGAGAGAGAGAGAGAGAGAGAGAGAGAGAGAGAGAGAGAGAGAGGAGAGGAGAGGAGAGGAGAGAGAGAGAGAGAGAGAGAGAATACTGTATTAACAAGCACCTATCAATCATATCCCGTTATCAAGAACCCACGCACACATTAACACTTAGCGAAGAGAGCCTAAACTATACAAGAGGAAGATACAAACCCTGCATAAGCGCTGTGTGAGTTTTAGAGGCCGATGGAACTGCTCCGAATAACTTCGCATCTCGTCATGAAGATTTATGGAAAAAAAATTGCGAAGATTTATGACAAAATTTGATGCGTGATATGAATAGTTGGGCTTTACTGGAGGCTGGTGCTGGGCGGAGATGGTGTGGATGGGAGTGAGGCAGAGAAAGAAATGGAACTCTTGATGGGATGGTTGAGGAAGATGATTGTCAATGGAATGCAGTAAGGGGAAGTACACATTTTCAATAGATTGAATCGAAATGGGGAAAGGGGAATGCAGGTTGTGGTTAGGGACAAAATGGGAATAGGGAAAATGAAAATGTCCAATAAGTCAAATGAGTGGAAATTAGAAAATGTTTAAGAAGAATTAGGAAATCAACACATTGAGATAGGAAAAATGAACAAGAGGAAAGGAAAATGTGAAGAACAGAAAAAAAGGGTAAACTTAACAAGCAGATTATTATAATTATTATTGCTTGCTAAGCTACAACCCTAATTGGATAAGCAGGATGTCATAAGGTCAGGGGCTCCAACAGGGAAAATAGCTCAGTGAGGAAAGGGAACAAGGAAAAATAAAATATTTTAAGAAGAGCAACAATATTAAAACAAATATCACTTTATAAACTATAAAAACTTTAACAAAACAAGAGGAAGAGAAATAAGATATAAAATAGAACAGTGTGGCCGAGTGTACCCTCAAGCAAGAGAACTCTAACCCAAGACAGTGGAAGAGCATGGTATAGAGGCTATGGCACTACCTAAGATTAGAGAACAATGGCTTGATTTTGGAGTGTCCTTCTCCTAGAAGAGTTGCTTACCATAGCTAAAGAGTCTCTTCTACCCTTACAAAGAGAAAAGTGGCCACTGAACAATTACAGTGCAGTAAGAGGAATTGTTTGGTATCTTAAAAAAAAAAAAAAAAAAAAAAAAGCAGGAGCTTTATTTAAGGAATTAGAAGACGACAAAAAAAAGGGTGGATAGAGACGCTGCAAAATGTATGAAAATAGCGAAACGAGAGAAGATGAAGGACCGCAAGAAAGTAGCAAGAAAAGGAGATAAAAGGAGAGAACCTGAAAATTTGGACAGAGGACAGAGGGTTCCTGGGGAGAAGGGAGAGGGATAGAGGGACATAAGGCTTAGATGAGGAACACAAGTATATGTCGTTGGTCGTCTGGTTTACTGAAGCGGATGACACGATTAGGGCCCATGTTTAAAGCTGTAGCATTGCAAGGACGGGAAAGGTACACGCTGACGAGATTTTGAAAGCGCTGCTCCAAATGAGAGAGAGAGAGAGAGGAGAGAGAGAGAGAGAGAGAGAGAGAGAGAGAGAGAGAGAGAGACGATATCCGCAGTTGTATCTCTGCATGAAAGATTGGTAGCAATCTAATTAAACATCATTGAAGATCAAGAAAGAGAGAGAGAGAGAGAGAGAGGAGAGAGAGAGAGAGAGAGAGAGAGAGAGAGAGAGAGAGAGAGAGACGATATCAGCAGTTGTATCTCTGCATGAAAGATTGGTAGCAATCTTACTAAACATCATTGAAGATCAAGATCAAGAGAGAGAGAGAGAGAGAGAGAGAGAGAGAGAGAGAGAGAGAGAGAGAGAGAGAGAGAGAGAGTCCCTGAGTAATACAATTAAAGTAAATGGAGGTAGAAGGATTTTTTAAATAGGAACTAGGAAAATTCAGAGGCAGGAAACAGAAAAAAAAAATATTGAATCCTAAACGAATGTCCTGATAAGGTACAAGAAATCCTATCGCATTCCCCGGCATCCCAAACACGCACACACGTGTGCAAACAAACATGTCAGGGAATATGTACGTTGAAGCAGGCGGCCGAGACGGGGCGAAATATCTACGAGGCCATGAAAGAAAGATCCGAACATTTTCGAGAAATACAAGTGAATTTGCATTGTATGAAAGCCTCGGGGGACCAAAGCCTTCGCCTGTGCCATTACAATGATCTAACGTTCAGGGAAACGATGTGGAATGCAGAGGTCTGAAAATAACCTTATCTTTCAAATAATTCATTTCTAAACAGGATTATACATCCTAAGTAGAAGGCTGGCCAGAGCACCAGCCACCCATTGAGATACTACTGCTAGAGAGTTATGGGGTCCTTTGAATGGCCAGAGAGTAATACATTGGATGTTTCTCTCTGGTTACGGTTCATTTTCCCTTTGCCTACACACACATGCGCTCCGAATAGTCTGGCTATTATCTACATATTCTACTCTGTCCTCTTACACCTGACAACACTGAGATTACCAGATAATTCTTCTTCACCCAAGGGGTTACTGCACTGTAATTTTTCAGTGGGTACTTGCCTCTTGGTATGGGTAGAAGAGACTATTTAGCTATGATAAGCAGCTCTTCTTGGAGAAGGATTCTCCACAAACAAATCATTGTTCTCTAGTCTTGGGTAGTGCCATAGCCTCTGTACCATGGTCTATCACTCTCTTGGGTTAGAGTTCTCTTGCTTGAGGGTACACTTGGGCGCACTATTCTATCTTATTTCTCTTTCTCTTGTTTTGTTAAAGTTTTTATAGTTTATATGGGAGATATTTATCTTAATGTTGTTACTGTTCTTGAAATATTTATTTTTCCTTGTTCCCTTTCTTCACTGGGCTATTTTCCCTGTTGGAGCCCCTGGGCTTATAGCATTCTGCTTTTCCAACTAGTGTTGTAGCTTAGCAATCAATAATAATAATAATAATAATAATAATAATAATAATAATAATAATAATAATAATAGAGGGGTTAAGAAAGGCTAGGAAGGGACACGTGTGGCTGAGATGGCAGGGGAAGTCAGTCAAGAGTTTACGTGATCGTCGGCCATAGTACGAAAACAGAATAATTAGTAAAATTGAAGTAAAGGTTGGTATACTTGATATTATATTCACAAATGTAGGTAAACATGCATAAGATTACGAGATCTTAAACGGGGGAAGTTCTTTATCTATAACTGCGTTCTGATCACATGAAAACGAGATATAAAAAGGTAAAACTGATCAAATTCGGAAGAAATACCGTTAACATCATATTAAATCAAATGAGGATATTTTCGAATGAGTTATAAGTATATAAAAAACCGTAGAATTTTACAATGGAGTGAAAACATGCGAGAAACAAGGTAACAGCGAAATATACTGTATACTGACTAATGGAAAGGAACATGTTCCTGGTAGTTTGAAAACGTACGGAGGTTGACAATTGCACAGTTATTATTTTGTACGTGAAAATAGTCTTAATCGGAAATGTTGGACTTTCAGTGTGGCGGAGACGTATGCCCAAATAAAAAACATCAATTGCAAAATACAAGAGGTACTTAATGTGCTATTAACGAGATTTATGAATTAATATAATGGCAACAAAAGTAGAAAATGGATATAATAAATAAATGAGACTTCTGGAGCAAACTATTACATTTCTAACATAAAAATCACTAACTTCATGTGATGAAAAAAGAAAAAAGATCTTTGCACAATAATAAAAAAAAATATTTCAGGTAAAACTTGAAACTGACGACTGTTCACCATAGACTCACACATTGTAAAACTTAAACGGTAAACATTAGCTGGGAATGGGAGTCTTGCTTTTATTGAATTAACAATCCTAGGAGAATAGAATGACTGGCCTATAGTGATGGGAAAATTACCAGAAAAATAAGGCACAAGAAAGAAAGAAAAAAAAAACTCAAACAACCCGTTAATCATGCACACAGGCATACACATACATTTACAGTACATAGAGTACATGTCCATATATATATATATATATATATATATATATATATATATATATGCACACACTATATATATACATATATATAAATATATATATATATATATATATATATATATATATATATATATATATTTATATATACACACACACACACACACACACACACATATATATAATATACTATATATATATATATATATATATATATATATATATATATATATGTGTACTGTATATATGTGTGCATGCAATGCCTTTATCAGCACTATACGTTCAGAAGTAGAAGCAGGTAATATATTATCTCTTCCCACCGGATGTCTTTCCTGCTAAATTTATCTTACAATGAAGCCATTACGAGAAATTAATAAATCATCAAGCGCAGCAAACTGGGACATCGTTCCGCTTTTAAAGGGGAGAGAGAGAGAGAGAGAGAGAGAGAGAGAGAGAGAGAGAGAGAGAGAGAGAGAGAGAGAGAGTGTGTGTGTGTGTGTGATGCAAGGATTTTGCATGTCTCAAATATTTTTAGTCCGACTCCATTTGCTCTCTGGTAAAGCGAACTAGTTTATATGTTTAGAGCTGGGGTTCTTAACCTTTTCATGATTCAAGACCCCTTATGGATTGCCCAATATGGTCCCATAACCCCCCTTCACTTGACTGTCTAAATAATTATCACCAATCCTCTATTTATCAGTATGTCTTCCGATTATGTCAATAAATTGAATTTACTGTACTATAGATATGGATACCTAGGAATAGAACATGAAATAAAATCATAAGTATTGATAACTTTATCATATTTGTTTACTGAAAGAAAAATATGGAAATGATAAATATACAAACAGCTACAACTATTTTACAATATAACTTTGATTCACTTGTCTCAGATTATAAATCTACAACTTTACCTCTTACACTTCAGTTTTACTACAAAAAAAAGTGCAGAGTTTTTTTAGTATCTTGAGTACATAAAACTGACTTTTACTAATCTACTGAGATATTTTTTTTTTGTGCAATCAAATCATAGAATCTTGGTACAGTTACTGACAAAGCTACTCGCATGTCATCTGACACATCAAGTCGATTTCTCTACTTTGATTTCCGATTTATTAATGCCGTGAATCCTGTTTCACAGAGATATATGGTTGTGAAGGGAACCAAAACATTCATTGCCCTCATTGTTACATCAAAACGGCTTGACATCCATCCCAACCCTTACGAAATAAGCTTTCTTTCGTGTATCTTCTTGGAAGTCAATGAAATCATCCTTTGCTGAATAGTTATCACTGATTCTCGATATATCATACGAGAAAGTGTTTTCTATGCAAACAGATACCGTGCTAAGATCATCAATATCTGAAACATAACCCTAAATATTTGTACTTAAAACTTTCAAATGATTCTTGACTTCTTGAAATATTTCGACAGGCAGTGTTTTAGCCTCTCCAATAAGGATATTGACAAGGATTGGAAAGTTTGCCAGGTTTCCGCTTTCAACACGGCGACTCCAGATAGGTAATGTCCTTGTGAATGCGACAAATTTTACCCTGGCTTGAATAATGTCCACATCCCTTCCATCATCAATAATTTCAAATCATTGAGGAGACTGGAAATATCAGCCAAATATCCCAGGCTAACAATAAAATGTTTATCTTCAAAGGATTTGCTAGAGGGGATTGTTGATGCTTGAGAAATTTGAGAATTTCATCCCGATATTCCATTACACGTGCAAAAACACGACCACGACTCTGTGTGGTACGGTAACACTGTGTTCCGCTCCAATCTCATCACAGGATTTTTAAAACTGCCGATGATTCAATGCACGTCCACAAATTAAGTTGACTGTTTGCACAACCATTCCCATCCCTTCTTTTAGAGTTTCGTTGGTAATGTTTTAAATACCAGAGCCTGGCGATGTAGAACACAGTATGTTGGTGAGCACACGTAGAGCTTTTCCTTGACCATAGCAACGAATCCAGAAATTTTTGCCAATCATGGCAGGAGTTCCATCTGTACAAATAGACCCAATCAATTCCCATGGCAGCTCAAGGCGATCAAAGAAAGATTGGGTCAGCTTGAATACGTCAGCTGCTTTGGCTGTTGTTTTGAGGCGCTCACAGAATAAAAACTCTTCCTACAGTTTTTTTTTCTGTACATAGTATACAAATACAATCAATTGGCTGTGGTTTGAAACGTCAGTTGATTCATTGATGGGCATGCTGATTTTTCCGGGACTTTGTTTAATCCCGCTGACTACTTGATTACTGTGTTCCCTCACTCCTGATGGCTTCACATTTCCATTGCTCATTGTCAAATTGCACATGATGCACTGGGGTCTTCCTGTTCTATCTCGTTTATTTATTCTACTTAATGTATTACTTATGAAAACATTAAATAAAATGAATACTAGTACTCAGAGATCGAGTTCCATATTAGATGTTATGAAACACATCATAATACAAAATTAGTTAAAAATCATAAAAATATAAACAAACAAAATTACCTTTAGAGTAAATATAAACCTACATTTAACTTATCTACTGGTCCTTCAGAAATGGCTTTTATATAACAACTGGTTTTGGAGAGTCTCTCTTCATAAATAGGAGGAAAAAAATACTAGTTAAGTACCCCTGTGACACTAGAAACTACTTATCTGAACATTTCGGAGAGAGAGAGAGAGAGAGAGAGAAGAGAGATGGAGATGAGAGGAGAGAGAGAGAGAGAGAGAGAGAGAGAGAGAGAGAGAGAGAGAGAGAGAGCAAAAGCTAGTCTAACGCATCTTCGAACTTTGTTTCGGAAGGCAATAACATGCTGTCACTTGCCATATCTCAATACTTGGAAAATTCTTCGACGGATTTATCTAGTTATGGGTCTCCTTAGGAAAAAGGAAACATCTGCCAATTCTGTCAATCATAGCATGGTTATAAGAAAAATATTCCTTACTTGTATATTCTATTTTTTATGAATTATAGAACAAAATTTATATTTTACTGAGGATGGAAGACATGAAATTAGGCGTAATCCCCTCTTAATTATTTTGACCATGCATTTAATTGATAAATCCTTTTTATCTCATATGTCCATCTTGTGTTTATATTCAAACACATAATTTAGACGAAATTTTAAAATACAGTAATTACTTATCAAATAAGTAGTTTCTCGTGTAGCCAGGTTACATAAACAACCGTGTTTTCTTTTCTTCCTCTATTCATGTGGAGTAGCTTTACAGAAGCAGTATTCATAAACAGGCCGCATGTGAAGATACCAGGAATCAAAATGTAAATAAATATTCATCAATTGAAAAGCGTAATAAAACATCATCTTGTTAAATATTTACTATATATACGCATGCGTGCGCCAAATACTCTAGCTACAGAAAGCGTTCGCCAAAAAGAACCATTCCCGTAATTTTGTACTTTTCAATTCTAGTATTCAATTATTAATCCAGGTGTTAATCTAAGGGCATAAAAGACTACTTTATACTTAATACTTTCATTCTTCCTATCTTTATAAACAGATATACAGAGGATAACTCACACGTGCCCCTCTTACAAAGTCGCCGGCATGTTATATACTGACCCTCTATGCAAAAGGGCGCTTATTCAATTCAGAAACACAGAATCTACTGAAATCGTGGAAATATCCGCCAGTATATGATTCGACGTTAACACTAAGTGTTCTACTCTCCTGTAATGTGACACATTCTAAATATCTTAAAATGTGGAATGCATAGTGACTATAAAATAACATAATTTATCTTCTGGGATATATATATATATATATATATATATATATATATATATATATATATATATATATATATATATATATACACATACACACGCACACACACACACACACACACATATATATATATATATATATATATATATATATATATATATATATATATATATATATATATATATACTACTCAGCTGATACCGTTAGATTCAATTGACATTCACGATTTACAAAACCATTTCAAAACCAAGATTGAATCTCGTTTGAAAAACTATAATTCAAACATTAATAAATTGATGATACACACATAAATGGTCCGAATTCAGATACCCCTTTAATCAGCACTCTGGAATCTAGAGTAAATAGTAATTACGCTTGAGCAGTATTTTC
>NC_090725.1:292373655-292406155 GCF_036898095.1 Palaemon carinicauda | reverse complement strand
TAACCAGATTTTGATTAAACTGGTGTTCCACTTAACTGTATCCAATAATAGTGCATGTAATATTCACAATTCAGTATTGTATCTATAATTAAATATCATAGCGAATTATAATCTCATGCATTGTTTACATTCAAATCAGCTGATCACCCTGCGTAGTCCATCGTCAACCTCAGATCAAATATTTATGCATGCTACCAAAGGATATTTCATATGTACTAAAAGGAACAATTATTACTTGATCTATCATTTTCCAATTAGCATACTAATTTCAATAGTTTTATTTGAAATGCATTTCTCATATTCTATTTACTTGTACTGTGAGTTGAATCGCATAAGGTTAACCGGAGTTTCATTCATATTACCGATGCACGATATTTTATAGTTTGTAGCTCTGTGGTGCTTGATTATAAAGCTTAGGAAATCATTTATTACAGCTCCATCAGTGAGTATTCAATGGAAACTTTGCAAAGAAACAAAGATTTTATTTATTACAGAGAGAGAGAGAGAGAGAGAGAGAGAGAGAGGAGAGAGAGAGAGAGAGAGAGAGAGAGAGAGAGAGAGAGAGAGACCGTGGACGTATGTAGATGCACGGCTATACAATGTTTCATTGTGATAAATAATCTTTCCGTATATACTGTATAGTAAAGTAAACCATTCACATTCTACATCAAATTTATTTCCTATGTTATACAGTACTGTATACTTTAATCAGCAGTACATTACAGTACTAATTTATAAACAAATATTTCTGTAATGTACACTATGATATCCGAAATGGATCACATCAGTTCCTATGCGATCCATTTCTGATGTCATAGTGTACAATGTAATTTACAGTATGCTATCTTATTGTTTGCCTTACCTAATACTTACAGTAAAATGTAATGTATTTAACTACACTGCGTGTGTTTTATGTAGTGTAGATATACAGGAGAGAGAGAGAGAGAGAGAGAGAGAGAGAGAGAGAGAGAGAGAGAGAGAGAGAGAGAGAGAGAGAGAGAGATGAATGATTCAAAGTTTTCTGGCATCCTGACATCGAATAAGAGAGAGAACTAATATTGTAATGAGTTATAAATGTATTATATGAAAATTATGATAGCTAATAGCACATCGGTGCTTATGTAATACTATATAAACTACATATTGTATAGGTTTTGAATAAGTTAAGAAATAGAATAAACAATACTCTTTGTTATTGATTCATATGTGCATCAGTTGATCTGATCACGGCACCCAAAATACTTAGATTGATAAAATACATCTAAAATTTAAAACAAAAGTACATAATTGTTTTATCAAAGAACAATAAACTATTTGAATAATCGTAATTTTCTAGAATGCAATAAGGCTTCCGAAACCAAATAGAATATTTTTAGATTTTACCTGAGCGAGAGAGAGAGAGAGAGAAGAGAGAGAGGAGAGAGAGAGAGAGAGAGAGAGAGAGAGAGGAGAGAGAGAGAGAGAAGAGAGAGAGAGAGAATTATTCTATTCTCATCACGTACAGAACGATGGTCCAAATTTTGCCGAAGAAATAATCCATTCTACCCAACGCATTTATTAATAACCCCTGATCAGGTTTGTAGGTTTGGTGGGCGAGAGTGGTTGGTCAGTGAGGGGCTCCTTATTTTGACAGTGGTCTTAAAAATTATTTCGAGATAAATCATATATATATATATAATATATATATATATATATATATATAATATATATATATATATATATATATATATATATATATATATAAGCCGGTCAGAAGCTCATGTCTTTGTGAGATTTCGCCTGTTGTCTCTGATCCCGAGGTCGTTAAGAGAATTCAGACATTAATGTATAAAAAATATATGGCTTATTTGAATATGAAAAACACGTCTAAATGTGCAAAATTAATCATATATATATATATATATATATATATATATATAAATACACATGTATATATATATATATATATATAATATATATATATATATATATATATATACGTATATATATACATACATACACACACATATTATATATATATATATATATATATATATATATATATATATATATATACATGTGTGTGTGTGCATGTGTGTGTGTCCTTGTTCAATGTTAGCGTTGCTCCTCTTCATTTTCCTCAACGATAACGATAATAAAAAGATGAATAATAACCATTTCTTTGCACATACATGATAAGTAAAAAAGAACATGTAATTTCAGAATCTGATCCATATCTGAGCGACGAAAAATCCAACAGGAATTATTCACAAGACAGAATTTTTCACAAAAGAGAATACGTGACCTTCCAACAAATTCATAAACAATTACATTCGAAATATTTTTGACAACTGTCAACGTACACTTTGCAGGTTGAAATTACAGTCAAACCTCAAGTCTTATGCAATATCAATAACTTAAATTCAAGAGACACAATCATGTAAGCAACGTCAGAGGTGACTAAGCTGATCGATTTTCGCCGTACACTGGCGAGGTGCCAACAATGCTCGTCGAAGCCGGGATGTTGAAGGTATTCAAAACACATCATAATAATCAAACAATTATGTATGCAAATCCATTCAGGGTATCAAATTGAAATTCTGGCATCGTATAAATGATACTTTCCGACTTTTATTTCATTCGTGATTTTGTCTGTGAAATCCGTATAGTTGAACCTCCCCTATTTTTGCCAATTATATTGGACAAGTTGGGAGTGTAATATTCAGGCCTTTAAAAAAAAGAACAGTTAAAGAAGACATAAAAGTCTTACTAAATAGAAGAGGAATAGAGTAAGAACTCTTATGAATGAAAGCGCTCCACAAGAAAAGAATAACTAAGGTGAGAACAAACCACAGCAAAATCAATATGCTCTGTCATCATTTTGTCAAGGGGAGCATGACGGCATGTAATTCGCGTGTACATTAAGCCACTCCTCCATACCCTACCTATAAATATCCTACGCAGTATAATAGAAATAATGGCACAATGCATAATTCATCAACTCATCCCATCATGAAGCAACAGACAAACCTTGAGGACATTTTTGATTGGCCGTAAAAAAATCATCAAAATATAGCGCAATAGATTTTAGGGCACGCTTTTATCTTTTCATATGTAGTTAAAAAAATTCCCGAACTCACCATGCACATTTTTTTTTGGACTAAAAGATTTTACTCCAGAATTACAACTCGGTAGGATTAATGCATCAAAAACGTGCAAGAAACATCAGATATACAGAATGTATTAGTAGTTTTGCCATTCTGTATAAAGGCCCCATTTTTTACCACATTTGTCTCACTACAACCTGACGATTGAAACTAATCGGCACGAATACTCAGTCTGCAGGCTTGTTTTGTGTGATATCTAGGGGGGAAAGCGATATAAACATTCTCTAAGAATAATTCTGGTGCTATTTGAGGACCGAACTTGCAATAAAAGACTAGTTACAGATGTTGATGGATGAACATATACATTATGTGATTTAAGCTTAAACACCAACGTGGAACCTATTCCTATTATGCAATGCCTTAAAATGTAGATAGAGTAATAAATAGGTCTTTTTTTTCTTTTTGGAGGTACGTACTTTAAAAAAGTAACAGAACTTTTAGACGCCTATCATTCCGTGTATGTATTCTATTCCTGCTCCCATTTCTCAGATTCTCATCACCTTGCCATCTTAACTCCCTTCGTTATATTCTACACTTAAAACAATCTTCAATTTCCCTGCTTCCTTCCTTTAGTGTTTAAATGTTTCTCAAATAAAATGAACAGATGAAACAGAATAGACTTTTACAACTTGAGCCGCATTAACAAGATTCATTTTGAAAGGTAATATAAAGCTTTATAGAAAAATAAAAAAAGACTCGATACTCCAATATGAGGAGTAGGATTTACGAAGTGGAAGAAAAGGATCCTTGATCGGGTCTAAGAAGTGGAAGAAAAAGGATTCAACTTGTGAAAAAGATCAATAACTCTTAGGAAAATGAAAGGGTCTCGTTCAATTTTCTAAAATAATAAAAACGAAAACATAAAAAAGAAAAAAAAAAGTTCGAATGAACTACTATTACAGGCTGAAGATTTAACTGTTTTGGAAACTTAAGCGCCCTTTTCTGAGATGAAAGTGGCGATTGTTGTGTTCTTAATATTCAGTAATTTTTTTTGTTAATTAATAATTGAAGACAGCAATAACCGTTGTTAGTTGTATATTCCAGCTTTCCTATACATACCTTTCCATTTGACACCAAAAATGATGATTTTCCATCATATTAGAATTCACTGTTCTCATCAATTAAGAGTTGATTACTAACCAATGAAGGTGGGAATTGTTTATATCTATGGCACCGTTGCGTTCTGGTGTCTCTCCCCTTTCATTTGACACCAAACACGACTGATTTCTGTCAACTTTGAAAATCCATTATTTTCTACAATTGGTCGTTAATTACTAATTAATAAAGATCAGAAACATTCAATCAAGTACACCATTGTAATCTCTGCAATTTTCTGTGAACTTTGAGAGTAGATTGCTTTTCAATTAATTACTAATCAACAAATAAAAAATATATCAGACACAGAGCGTCAAATTATGAAATTAGTACTTTATTAAGTAGTACTTAATAAAGTAATAATTAATGGGCTGAAACAACTTCTGTTCAGTGATCAATAAGTACTCTCTTATAGAGTCTACATACCCAATTTCCAGCTGATCCAGCTGTAAAAATTTAATTGTTTTTCACTCTTTAATTAATTACTAATTAGTAACATAAATTTTGGAAAAAGAACTCAGAGGATGGATAGAATGTACATGATAACTTTCATGATGATCGAATCGCGAACAACGAAGGAAATAGCAAAAAATTATAGTGTGCATACCAAGTACAAGAACAACATGAGTAGCTACTTGACAGGCCTTCAGCCTGTGAAAAGTGATGAACAAGATCTATCTAAACAGACGAGAACAGATGTAAGACCGCCCATATCCATAATGATTCATCAGGTGCCAAAACCAATCTGAAGCTTGACGTCAAAATGCAGAATGCAAAGAACCCTTCTAGCTAGGACTCTACAGGTCACTATCTAAACAGTTTTATTGCAGTCAACATATTTTAAATTCCACCTATAGTTTATCCTTGCCGTCAAGTTTTGTCTGAAGGATCTGATTGGAAACAATGTATCCTGAATTCCAACTTCAGCCAGCTAATGCCACCACATTCAGTTCCTCGTGTAAACAGTCTCGCTGGAATCAAAAGTATCTTAAATGAATCAAGAGTATTTTAAATTCTTGTTTCAGACTATTACTACCAGAATCTTCAGCTCACTGTCTAAAGAATCTCTTTGGAATCTACGTATTCTAAATTCTAGTTTTGCCCAGTTACTGCTAGCCCGTTTAACTCCCTGTATAATCGGTTTAACTGGTATTAGGATATTTCTATATTCCTGCTTCTTAAGCTCACTATTGCAAGTGCCTTTAGCCCCCTGTCTGAACAGCCTTCATGAAATCAATGTATTTAAAATTCCCTGTTTAATTAGCACCTTTGGCTCTATTTGAACGGTCTTATATGAATAAATGTATTTTATTTCAAGTATCAACCTACTCCATCCAATACCTTCAGATCCTTGTCTGAATGATCTCATTGTAATCATTGTGTTGTAATTTCAAGTTTCAGCCTATTCCAGCCAGCACAATATGCTATTGTCCTGAACAGTATTATTATAATCAATGTATCTTAAATTCCAATTCTAACTCAATTCTCCCATGACCATAATCTCTTTGTCTGAACATTATCAAAATTAATGTATTCTAAATGAAAGCTTTACCCCAACCCTGTCACCGCCTTCAGCTTCACTTCTGAACAGGTCATTCGAGTCAATAATGTTTTTAATTACAAATTCAGACTGTTTCATTCAGCACTATTATCTCTCTATCTACAGTCTTTTCATTCTGTTCTTACCATTGCAATCAAATATATCTCCTTAAAAAAACCGTATTTTAAATTCTAGCTTCAGCTATCTCCAGCCAGTGCCTTCAGCACCTTGTTGCCTCAAAAGCTAAAGACCACAATTTTTTTTTAAATCATTACGATCCTATAATAGGAAAACATTTGTTGGCAAGATACATAATATTTTTTAACCAATAAAAAGAAAATCCAGATGGAATTAAATAATCAAGACAAAATATATTTTCATTTCTAGACTAAGAATATCTAAGATTTTGTTCTGTAAACTCTCTCTCTCTCTCTCTCTCTCTCTCTCTCTCTCTCTCTCTCTCTCTCTCTCTCTCTCTCTCTCTCTCTCTCTCTCTCTCTCATGTATAACTTATGAGTTTATACAGCAATATGACTTTCATGATAAAATTACACCATTAGACCACACATGGTCGTCATATTCAAGTATCAATTGATTATGGGTCGGGACAAGACGGTACTCAATCCCTCAATCCAAAGAGAAGAATGAGTGAGAGAGTGAGGGAGGAGACGTAAGTAAAAGAAAATGAATAGAATGGAGAGAATGTCCGGCAGAATGGAAGAGCTTTATTTGTCCCTTAATCATCCTCATTATACCTAGCGCTATTCACGTCTCCACTCTTTTTGATAATAGGGTCACTAAAAGGGGACATCCGCAAATAAATTGTTTGAGGATTCAAAATTGCATAGCTTGAGGTTTTGAGGTATTGGGCGTTTCTGTATATGAGAGAGATATATCAATAAATCCTATCTCATCATTCTCTTGTTGCCGAATGTGATTTGAGCAAACAAGTTCAACTTGATGTATTAAGGTGAGCCAGGATGAATGAATAGGTTCTGTTGAAATGTCTATTGTTCCTCTATTCGCCCAGGCAGAGACTTGAATACCTGGACTAGGCCATGTGCATAGCCCCAAAAAAATCAACAAATACACTTTATACATACATCTCTCTCTCTCTCTCTCTCTCTCTCTCTCTCTCTCTCTCTCTCTCTCTCTCTCTCTCTCTCTCTCTATATATATATATATATATATATACACATATATATATATGTATATATATATATATATATATATATATATATATATATATATATATATATATATATATATATATATATATATAGATATGTATGTATAAAGTGTATTTGTTGATTTTTCTTTGGTTTTGCACGTGGCGCAGTCCATGAATACCTGGACTACGCAACAAGCATAGCCAAAAAAATCAGTATATATATTGGATATGATTCCAGAGGAAATTAATAACATAGACTATATCATATCTCTGCAATGTTACCAGGAATAACCGTTGCCAGAAAACAGGGAACTAAGAATAACTGTATTAAACATGGAAAGTCTCTCTTCCCTATATCAGAGTAAAAAGAGCACTTTTAATCCAGCTCCATATCGAATAACAGTAAAATAATGGTATTTCCTGTCAGCATAGTGAAGTAGTCATCCCAAGACTTACGTGTCCTTCCTAGTACACGGCGCACATGCTGGAAAATTTGAGGATCACACGAACATACAATGTAATTCCAGAGCTGGTAGGAAAGAAAAGATAAAAAGTTTAGTAGAGGAGAGGGTGGAAGACCAGCCATTGCAACAGCACCTCCTGAGCTATTCTTCAATTTTACTTTGTACATTTTTTTCACGTTTTCTAGTGGCTAATTTAACAGCTCATAAACTCTTTCTTGTGCTCCTTAAAATATGTGGTCTGACCCTTCTATTCAGAACGTGCACTATGATGACTACATTGGCGGCCTAAAATTCTTGCTCTTTCATAACTTACTCTTAGTAATTTCTAAACTTAAATCAAATTACATATACGACTGATATAACATGCAGTGGTTAAATATAATTCATCTCATTCATGATTCATTGCAACTTAATATCTAATGCAAAATGTTGAATAACTTTTGGAAGTCATGCCACACCTCGTCAGATATTCAAATGTTAGTCATTTATCATGCAAATGAGTCTACCCTGGACGTCATACCAAAAATGAATAGATAAAATATAAAATTCAAATTAATTATAAAAAAATGAAGTTTAAATAAGTGAAGAATATAAAAATAAGTAGCGATTACATAAATTGCCAACGTCAGCGAACTTCTTCAGAGCAGCAACGGGCGTGAAATAAGCCTCTTTCATTTTGCATTTGAGCTTCATAGCATAAGAAGGACAGGAGAAAATTACTTTCTTAAATGACAATGAAACCGCTTGCCAAATATCTTGTTATAAGAACATAGCAGTTTGGAGACGAATAAGGTTGCATTACATATACTCGGTGCGAGGGAGTTGGCGAGTTTATAATTATGCAATAGTGGAAAATGCGAGAGAATTTGCACGCTGCAAGTCACACTAAAGGACTTTAATATAATGCTTAAAATGAAAAACGAACACAGGGTTCTTAAAAAATAAATGAAAATTGGGAAAAATTAATTGTTTGAGAGTACACTCAGGCACGCTGTTCTGTCTCGTTTCTCTTGTAGTGTTAGATTTTTATAGTTTATATAGGAGATATTTATCTTAATGTGGTTACTTCTCTTAAAATTTTATTTTTCCTTGTTACCTTTCCTCACTAGGCTATTTTCCCTATTGGAGCCCCTGGGCTTATAGCATCCTGCTTTTCCAAATAGGGTTGTAGCTTAACTAGTAATAATAATAATAATAATAATAATAATAATAATAATAATAATAATAATAATAATAATACAAACCTCCATAATTATATTACTTAAAAATTTCATTCACGTGACACAAATTAAGGAAGAACTCGGAGAATAGTATGTGCAAATGTAAAAAAAAAAAAATCAGCTACAAGACCATATCATTACAAAAATACAATTCTAAATGATGAATTTATACATGCACGTTTTCTTATATATGAAGGAATAGATGAATACACACAATTTTACACATACCCATACACACAGACATATATATATATATATATATATATATATATATGTATATATATATATATATGTATATATATATATATATATATATATATATATATATACAGTATGTATGTATGTATGTATATATATATATATATATGTATGTATGTGTATATATATATATATATATATATATATATATATATATATATATATATGCAATATTAAGCAGTTTTTCGTTAAAAGTAGGTGACTCCAGTAAAATAAGATTAAGCTTAGTGTTGGTGTCAAACTCATCCTGTTGGTTTTGCCACGAATGAAAGTGACTCTTCTACTAATAAAATATTAACCCACATAGATCTTTTATTATCGATATCAGTTTTCTTTGAGAATAACTCTGCTAAGTAATCGTATCGGATGATTCATAAGTAAAAAAGGTTCAAGTAGTCAAGATAACCATTTTTTTTTTATTAAATACGTGAATTACGAAAAAATAAATGAGAGAATAAAGGATTGAGGCACATGCATAGAGGCACATAGAGAAAATGTGGATGGTCACCCTATCTGGAACGAATAGTTCAAAATAATTCGAGTGGCTCAGAACCTAAAAGAGACTTTCTTTGTTCACAAATGACCGAAATGTACCGTGAAAAGTTGAAAAAACGAAATCGCAACAGTAAACGATATATATATATATATATATATATATATATATATATATATATATATATATATATATATACATATATATATATATATATATATATATATATATATATATATATATATATATATATATGTTTGTGTGTGTGTTTGTGTGTATATATGTACATGTATATGCAAAAGAACAACGGGGAAAATAAAAATTTGATATTTACGATTAAGTCCTGATTAGTCATCTGAAGAAGTATCATGAAACTAGTCAAGGCTTAATCTTATATTTCATATTTTCAATATCCCCGTGGTTCTGTTGCATCTGAGCATCACGTTTCCCTGTGATTTTAAGCATATATATATATATATATATATATATATATATATATATATATATACATATATATATATATATATATATATATATATATATATATGTATATATATATATATACAAAACCCCGAATCTCATGACAACTGACACCATTATTCGACTTGATAATATTATTTTGTTGTGCCCTAGCCTCTGTACCATGGCCTTCCACTGTCCTAGGTTAGAGTTCTCTTGCTTGAGGGTACACTCGGCCACACTATTCTATCTTATTTCTCTTCCTCTTGTTTTTTTTTAAGTTTTATAGTTTATATATGATTGGCCTAATCAAATGTTACTTTTCTTGAAATATATTTTTTTCATTACTTTTCTTGGAATTTATTTAATTTCCTAGTTTCTTTTCATCACTGGGCTATTTTTTAGTGTTGGAGCCCTTAGCCTTATAGCATCTTGCTTTTCCAACTAGGGTTGTAGCTTAGCTTGTAATAATAATAATAATAATAATAATAATAATAATAATAATAATAGAAACTGGTATATGATATTTAGTTTTACGATAAATTGGATATATTCTAAGCTTGATTAAAACAGAGCAATAAATCGAAGATGATACAAGCATAAGATAATAAAAAGGATTAAGGTAATTAAAAAAAGAACTACAATTAATAAAAAAATGTTTGTTTAATGAAAACCAGTCATCAAACTCTGGTAGTGGTAGAAAAACCCGTATATAACATTTAAGGGTATTTATGTAGAAATTACACCTATTTTTATACGTTTTTGGTAAGGAACTGATCTCTATAATTTGATAATTATTCTGGTCAGGTAGGTCAACTATTAAAAAGTAAATATCAACCAATAATATAATAACTGTATTGCATACAATTTCAAGAAACTTGAACTTCAACCACCATTTTTCCTACAGGACACAGTGATTTTCCCCTATGCAATTTTCCCTGTTGGAGCCGTAGGGGTTAAAGCATTCTGCTTTTCCAACTAGGGTTGTAGCTTAACAAGAAATAATAATAATAATAATTAATAACAATTGTTGATAATAATTAATAATAATAATAATAAATAATAATAAAAATAAAATAAATAAATAATAATAATAATAATAATAATAATAAATAAAAATAAAATAAATAAATAATAATAATAATAATGATAAACAATAAAAATAAAATAAATAAATAATAATAATAATAATAATAATAATAATAATAATAATAAATAATAAAAATAAAATAAATAATAATAATAATAATAATAATAATAATAATAATAATAATAATAATAATAATAGTGTTTACCCCTTCTCAGATTGACGTTTAACTTGGCCTCGGTTCCAATTACCATCGTCTTTTTGTATTTTCCTGTTCAATTTTATCCTTTATCATCCCCCTCCATGACCATCAAATACTTAAGTTTCCATACTTAACAGCATTCTTTTTTATCTTCCCCAAGTCTGGTGATATTAACTGATAGCAAAAACAACCCCTGAACAGTAGAAGTCTTTGTATATCTTTCTCCAATTAAAGAAATTGGAAGAATGACATAAAAAACATGAAAAACTTATATACGTACAAATAGATAGATTGCCAGAGGCAGATTAATCCAAAAGATCGAGTCTTTCCTTTCAATTCTTACCTCCGTGTATTAGTGTTAAACCCTTTTTCCTTACAAAAAGGTCAAAAAGACCGAAGGATATAAAAACGAATCAGATGCGATTCAATGAATCCATTGAAGAAACTTCTCTGTCTCTCTTCCTTTTGAAAAGCGTCTCTAATGGCAGCATTATTTCTCCATTTCCTCTTTCATTACGGACTCTTTACCTTAATTTTGACGAATGGATTAATCTTTCCGACCAACCCTCCTCCCGGCCTAGCCCCGACTGCGCTAACAATGGGATTACGAGTTGTAAAGAAATTGCCAAAAGGGGTTTTCGCGCAGAGTGAGAACGAGGAAAATATTTCATTTGGAGTTTGGTTACGTGTATGCATGAGCGGGCGAGGAGAGCATACATATATTTGGCTTAAAATGGAATACGTGAATATTGGATTTATATATTTCCTTTATCTCCTGTTCGTTACTTCTTCACAAAAGGATCAGAAACTTTTGTTAATATTCATGCCATGTACATAAAACTAAAAAATCCTAATGCTCGTTTAGAGATTCTTAGTTTCCTGCTTTCACATTAATTTGTATAAATTGCTTTTTCTATAATACTTTAATGTAGATATCTTAATATAAAACATAATAAAGAGAGAGAGAGAGAGAGAGAGAGAGAGAGAGAGAGAGAGAGAGAGAGAGAGAGAGAGAGAGAGAGAGAGAGAGAGAGAGAGAGAGATTAAGCATTATAGAGCAATGTACAAAATAGCCTCTTTCAAAGTTAACCTGAAATTGTTGTCACTGATATCGTATATATTATTCAAAACATGGTCTTGAATTATATATATAAAAAAAATCCTAATTTTACGTAAATATCAGTAAATACTCTCCTATGCATCTCCTATTTAAGAAAATCCCAGCGTCTGACAAAGCATTATTTCGGTACAGCATCAAACCTTTTAACTTCCCCAGCCAATTTGCTTACAATATTTATTGTTCCCTTTCCAATTGTAATTCTCATAGAACAGTTTCATTACTTCTAAATGCATAATATTTAACGAATCCGTTTCGATAATGCTATAAGTAATTTCGTTTGAATTTTCCGTAGACATTTATTCTATGTTTGCATAAAACTCTCCAATATATAGATTTTGATTTTCAATGCCTCAATTTTTTTATTTCTTATTCCATACCCCAGTGTAGGGCTTTGGCTTTCAATACTTCCATTAGCATTATACTTTGTTCTGCAGTATGTTAGAATTTTGATTTACAAGTTCAGAAAGTCCCTCATAATAATCAATTATCTAAAATGCTTTAGCATTTAGGTCTGCGACTTAACTAGTTTTGAGAGTAATAGTGACCAGACTCGAGGTGATTACAGACAGAAAAAGTCCAAGATTTAATGATACGGATACCTTACAAAATATAAATTTATTACAAAATATAGAAAAAAACAATGTTTACAACTTTATCACTTAGGTCATATGAAGCGGTATTAAACTGTAGTTTCAATTAACAGATATAATCACATACATTACATCACAATCCCACACTGACCTTTGCTAACTCATGAGATATTAAAAAGTATCGTTTTCTATTAAATAAATATAAAAAACCATTATGTGCTGCTACATGCAGAGCACAAGTCTCAATTATACAATGGAATTCTCCCAAATGATTTAGTACTACTTTATATCATAACAGAAAGTTAATTCAAATTTGAGGCTACTGAGTAGTTGAACCTAGTGACTACTAGAGCGATTATATAGGTCTTAACACTTCATTTCGTTAAAACAATTCAAAAACAAAATTGCACTAGGCTTAGACAGTACACAACACGCGAGTTCCTGAAAACCGTCTAAAGGCTTAAATGCCACTCATGAATAGCAGAGGCAAGGGACAGTGACAGTTTTCTTTCCTCATTGGACTATATTTCCCTGTTCGAGCCCTTGGGTTTAAAGCATCCTGCTTTTGCAACTAGGGTTGTAGTTTACCTTGTACTACTACTACTACTACTACTACTACTACTACTACTACTACTACTAATAATAATAATAATAATATATATGTATACATGACCCTGAGCAATAATAACAATAATACTAATAAAAATATTACTATTTATATCACCGTAATTATTTCTAAGCTCTGAAGATTATACCAGAGTCATTACAGATATCTGAATTGACTCTGGATTATACTTCATAATCCACACCTCGATAAAATTACTTCTAACAGTATTTACTGCAACATTTTTTCCCCTTACATCTTTTGGTAATGACGGAGAATTCTTTATTTTGAGTCTGTTAAAAATATTTTCTTTGGTTTTTAACAATGTCAAAATTATCTTAATATTTTCTTTGGTTTTTAACAACGTCAACGTTATCTTATTATCTTTAAATCTTTTAATGCGTGCGACATTTTTCTTTGTATTTCGACGCCTTACTCATATTTCCAAATAAACTTGGTGCATATTTTGTGGGCTTTCTATGAAATAGAAAATTTCTCATAATTTCCATTTTCCCTGCGCCATATTTCTTCTCGAATTTCCAATAATGTTAGGAATAGATGTGGTTCTTTCACCTACACTGCCTGGGGATTCTTGATTTTTGAATTATTAGACGGAGCTTTCAATAATTTTCTTTCAAAGAATTTCTTATAATTTCTAAACATAAAGAATATTTGTTGTATTCAACAATAATCAAGAGAAAAAATTCCTTACACGGAATATTTTATCCACTTTTCCTCTCATGTTTAGTAAGACTAAGTTTCTTCTCTTCCCTTTCGATATTTTTATTTTTCTTTCATTTCTTAGAAACAAAAAATAATACCAACATAAAACAGACAATCAGACTGTAATAAAGAAATCTACTTATTTGTATTTGAGATGTATCAGCAAATGATTCTCAAGATAAAAGAGCCTTGAAAGGACAGAGTCAATACCCCGGAATAATTAGGATGGAAAGGAAGTTCGTTCGTGGTGGAACTGAGGAGAAGAGACCTTTGTCCACCGAAGAAAAAAAAAATCTCTTAAGAAGAACAATAGAGATTGGTTCTCTCTCTAAAAAAAAAAGAAAAAAAAATACGTTAAGACGCCAATTTTAACTATTAAATTATAAGAAGTATAAATGCGATATACAAATATATGAAAAGTGCGTATTCAAATAAAATTTAATTGTTGTTGAAGGCTAAAGTTATTTATTTAAAACTCCGCATGACCAACACACACACACACACACATATATATATATATGTATATATATATATATATATATATATATATATATATATATATATATATATATATATATACTGCACATATATATACATAAAAATACATATATATATACATATGTATATATATATATATATATATATATATATACTGTATATATATATATATCTCTCAATGTAAATAGGAAGACATTTCCAGGCCAAGGTAGAATATAATGCCATCGACAAAAGGTTAGATGTGCTCGATACAGCTGATTTTGTCTTCAACATAAGAGGAATTCCTCTTCCTAGATTAAATTCATCGTATAGTAAAATTAACAAAATTTTCTGTTAAAACCAAGAATTTTCTTTGAGATGGAACATATATTATGTATATAAAAACTTAATTTATACGCAAAGGTTTCATACACACGGGTTAGTATATAGGTCTTTATTAACTTGAACAAAATTATAGTTTTACAATCTAAAAAGGAAACTGGAAATATTTTGTAATCATAGCAGATCCATTCTGATTCTTATCATCAAAGTCATTAGCCCCTGCTGATAGATTTCAGTCCGCCATTCTTGTTTAAGTGTTCTTTTGCTCGTAAAAAGAATCATAAAATATCCACCCATCCGGTTGTTCCTTAACTCACAGTAGAACTCTTTTTTGGGTAGCATTCTGTGAACATTTTTTTTTGTCAAGGGTTTGTCACATTTTACATATGGATTTTGACTATTTTTCTCCTTCTATTCTTTTAATCTCAATATATTTCTATCAACACTCCTCTTACAACAGTCTTTTCGGTTGAAGCCTTTAGGTACATTATCGGCCTTGTCAATATTTCTCATTCCGTTCTCTTGGCAATTCTTCTGAGATTTTCGGTGACCAATCTTGTTTAGGCGTCCTGTCACTTTCAATAATGCTTTATTAATCCTATTCTTCGAGTATTTCAGTCACTAGCCGGTTGTTCCGTCATTCTTAATAGACTTCTGTCAATTATTTTCATTTATATATTCTTGCTTTGCAGGCAGAATCCCTCTCTTCAAAAAAAAAAAAAAAAAAAAAAAAAAAAAAAAAAAAAAAAAAAAAAAAAAAAAACCACCACCCACCACCAAGTTCCCCAAGGACTCATCTCAAATACGTATTTTAACCCTATATCTATATTTGTGCTGACTCGTACTTTCCAGGTTCTCGTATCCTCAATTAGGCTTATTATTCCCCACTAGTGTTCGCGACCCGTCAAATATGACGGCTAAATGTTAAGACATGCACACGGATTCTGCCCTCCCCCCTCTCTCTTTCCTCTCGGGGTACCCCTGTCTCACCAGGATGTGAATATTCTCTCCCTATCCGAAGGACGGAAAGAGACCAAATAATTATACGTCTATCAATGACCGGAAATTATCATCAACAACATCTCCTCCTACGCCTATTGACGCAAAGAGCCTCGGTTAGATTTCGCCAGTCGTCTCTATCTTGAGCTTTTAGTTTAATACTTCTCGTTCATTATCTCCTACTTCGCGCTTGATAGTCCTCAGCCATGTAGGCCTTGGTCTTCCAACTCTTCTAGTGCCTTGTGGAACCCAGCTGAACGTTTGGTGAACTAATCTCTCTCAGGGAGTGTGAAGAGCATGCCCAAACCATCTACATCAACCCCTCATCATTATCTCATCCACATATGGTACTCGAGTAATCTCTCTTATAGATTCATTTCTTATCTTGCCCTGCCATTCAACTCCCAGAATCCCTCTGAGAGCTTTGTTCTCAAATCTACTAAATCTATTGTAGATAGTTTCATTGTCATACCATGACTCATGTCTATACAGTAACACCGATCTCACTAAACTGATATATAGTCTGATTTTTATATGTACTTTCAGGCGATTTTATTTCCAAATTTTACTTAACCTAGCCCTTTTCACAAATTACATACATGCATACATACATACATATATATATATATATATATATATATATATATATATATATATAGAGAGAGAGAGAGAGAGAGAGAGAGAGAGAGAGAGAGAGAGAGAGAGAGAGAGAGAAAGAGAGAGAGAGAGAGAGAGAGAAATGGACTTGTTCTTTATTATATTATATAGGGGAATTGCGATTTTCATCCTAGTGCCCCACCACTCCTGGCACACAATTGCATTTAAACTATTGTTGGATTTCTTATTCCTTATGTTACTGCTATTTTTAGACTTCACTTAACATTTTACGTCAGTGTTTTCTGTTAAGATTAAGATATTTGATGATTAAGTCAGATAAGACATGACTTCCCTTTTGAGATTCTTACATAGTTCTCTTTTTTTTCCGGTAAATTCTATTGGGTCTACTCATCCTCAGTGATTCTATTGACTCCTGATATTAATGTTCAATCTCTATTAAAAGATTCCTAAGAACTCTTTTACCAGAATAATTTGCTCTAATTGAGAATCTTTAAGACTTTTAACTCCTATTTTCTTAGGAAAGTAAAAAAAAAAATTCTCTATGATCAACCGATATATGAAAGATGCGACACAAGAAATAAGAAAGAATATAGAAAAAGAAAAGTGAATTGCAGATGAAAAATATGCACTGGACTTATATTCTAATGAAGAAGTACACACAATGATACGATAAAGGTAATAAAAAACAGTATATCTTAATTAAATTATATAGGACGAGTGGTGAAGATTTGAAAATCCCGATTTACGAACACATGTATAAGGTTGAAATTTTAACCAATCATAAAGGGAAAGTAGCCCATGAAAATGTCTTCACAAGTCATAATTATTGACTAGAATTAAAGGCGGAATATATAACTTTCTATAAAACACGATGAAAATGAGTACGAAAAATGAAATTAATATAAAAAAATTACTAAGACAAGTTTCAATATTCGTGCGTTTCTTTCATGGAAAAATATAATAAGAAAAAAAAGATATATCTACTTCTACTGGACATCACACTGGACAAAAAAAAAATAAGGCATAAAAATGCATTTGACAGGAATTACAAATAATGAAACATCCTGTTGAAAATAACGAAACTGTAAATGACAACATTGATGTGAAAATTGTAGAAGCACTAATGAACAAATCACAAATGCAACATACAAAGAATGGAAGACGTGAAAAAAATGGTTGCAAAAAAGTCAGAATGATTAAATTTTAAGGGAAGTACTAATATTTATGTAAAGGATAAATATAAAGTAAACTTCAACATAAAATAATTATATACAAAATACTGCTGTGAAATGAGGAAACGAGAAATATATTAAAGAAATGGATAAAACGTACAAAAAATAATAATCAATTGAAAAAAGTTGGGAAGGCTACATAGACTACAAAGTTAATATCTCGAATCAAATTTACTTTTGCACTGCAATCCACTCATGATCTAAAACCAAACCCAGAAACTAATCTGAGGTTCTCGTGAATTGCTCGTCGGACAAAAAGATTAGCAAGAGAGAGAGAGAGAGAGAGAGAGAGAGAGAGAGAGAGAGAGCTTCCCTAGCCTTCTCCTAACATTACATATATACAACACATTCTTCATATATCTTGATTCTCCCTCTTTTACAGGAGTGATATTCCAGCAATCTTACCATCCTCATCTCTGTTCCTTCTTTCTTCTCAAAGTGCCTAAGATTCTGCCTCATATAATAGCATAGGCCTTAATGGCATTTTCTTCTCTAAAACAAGTTCAGTTACGTCTCTCCAGAGAGAGAGAGAGAGAGAGAGAGAGAGAGAGAGAGCAGAACTGTGACAATGCCGTGCGAAGACGGGCAGGGACTATGATCGAGACAAGGACAGAAGCAAGCAAGAGATCCTGTGATCCCATTACTATGCTGGATGCGACCAACGGCTAATTCTTGATCCAATGCGCAATCAGCCGAGTCGGGTCCCCCAACGAGGCCCTTCGGCTTACGTCTTCTCGTTTTAAGGGTTAAGATCTCCCGGCTTTCATGCACCCCTTACCCAGGGTAAAACCCCATCATCCTCTCTCAACTTAACCCTGAACCAATATCTACAGGAAGGAGAGAGAGAGAGAGAGAGAGAGAGAGAGAGAGAGAGAGAGAGAGAGAGAGAGAGAGAGAGAGAGAGTAGCACAGAACCATTACTTACAAAACCTAGAACTTGATTCCCAACACCATTTAATACACACACTAACATACGCGTAGAATAATCTGCAAGAGAGAGAGAGAGAGAGAGAGAGAGAGAGAGAGAGAGAGAGAGAGAGAGAGACTTTAGCACATAGCCATTATCTACAAAATGCAGAACTTGATTCCCAACACCATTTAACACACACACTCACATAAACGTAGATGTAAGAAAATAACGAAAACCAGGCAAAGCGAAATAATCTGCAAGGGATGAGAAGAGAGAGAGAGAGAGAGAGAGAGAGAGAGAGAGAGAGAGAGAGAGAGAGAGAGAGAGAGAGGGGGGGGGGACTTTTGCACAGAGCCATTATCTACAAAACTCAGAGCTTGATCCCAAATACAATTTAACACACTCACAGGCACGTAGATGTAAGAAAATAATGAAAACCAGTAAAACAAAATAATCTGCAAGGGATGAAAATAGAGAGAGAGAGAGAGAGAGAGAGAGAGAGAGAGAGAGAGAGAGAGAGGGGGGGGGGGGGCTTTTGCACAGAGCCATTATCTACAAAACTCAAGAGCTTGATCCCCAATACAATTTAACACACTCACATGCACGTAGATGTAAGAAAATAATGAAAACCAGACAAAACAAAATAATCTGCAAGGGATGAAGAGAGAGAGAGAGAGAGAGAGAGAGAGAGAGAGAGAGAGAGAGAGAGAGAGAGAGAGAGAGAAGGGGGGGGTGGACTTTAGCACACAATCATAACCTGAAAAACTCAGAGCTTTATTCCCAATACAAATTAACACACTCCCATACACGCAGATGTATGAAAATAAAAACCAGACAAAGCACGATAATCTGCAGAGAGAGAGAGAGAGAGAGAGAGAGAGAGAGAGAGAGAGAGAGAGGAGGAAATAGATGGAAAAGGGAGAAAGAATTACGACGACAGAAAGCGATGGGTTTGCCGTCACGGCAAGGGCTACCAAGAGAGATATACTGTTACAATCATGCGGGCAACAATGGAGGGAAGCAAGCCGAGTTACGCCGTATGGTTAATCGATGACATATTGCCCTGAAGGAAAAGTTCAACATCTCTGTCGTCGACTCAGGAAGGAATATATGACACATGTGTGTATATTAACTAGTTTCCCTTAATGGAAAAATAAATCATAAATATGTAAGTAATATATTTAACAATGAAGATAATTAGAGATGAAGTGACCCACTTCATCACTCATGGGAAAAATACAGTCAAAGAGCAACAAGGGATTAGAACTCCATAAGAAAAAATTAAGATTGAAAACATATTACTTTGTACATTTGAATGAAGATTATGAACTATGGAAAAAACCTGCTTTAAGATAAGTGAAAAACATCAGAAAAAGTCAAAATTTTATTTGGATGACAGCGCTCTTTAGCATTCCATTTAATGAGAATATTTTTTTTTTTAGATATTTAAAGAGAAAGAAATGAAGTCTATACAAAATACTTTTTATCTACTATAACCCACAACCGGTAAAATAATACATGCACACACAATCACACCTGCAAACATACTGGAGTATAGATATGATATATATGGCGTTCATTAAGTAAGAGAATGGAAACGATTGATTTTAGGAAATATAGGGTTTTTGATGACGGATAAAGAAAAGGTTGAGGAAAAGTTGACTTTTGTTGAGTGTATTAATTGCACTATTTTCGTAATGAACAATTCTGTCATAACAGAGGGACAAAAACACACTTTAAAATAGAAAAAATATATATATCAACAATCTCGGATTCTGAAGAGGTAATGTATAAAATCGATATATATATATATATATATATATATATATGATTTGAGTGTGTGTATGTGTGCATATGCAGATATACGGTATATATATATATATATATATATATATATATATATATATATATATATATATATATATATATATATATGTGAGTGTGTGTATGTGTGCATATGCAGATATACGGTATATATATATATATATATATATATATATATATATATATATATATATATATATATATATATATATATATAATATAGGCGCATGAACTGAAAGAATTTGTACCAACCGTGTGTCACACGATCGTACATAGTAACGACATTTCATTTTGTGTATACATTATGCTTGTATCTTCGCTCTCCCCTCGCACTGATAAGAACCTGAAATAACATGTCTCTTTTCTCACCGTTAACTGTTAACCGGTGCGGTGTCGGTTGAACATGAAATTGCCTGTTATGTCTTTTGTGCCCTTTTTGCCTGGAGATTATGTATATAAAAACGGATGTTCTCGTGAGGTGCATTTACTTCGTGCCCTTTAGGTAAGCCGTTTACCTGAACCTGTACGCTCTGCCATACCCGATGTCGATAGTTTACCCATAAAGGACTTGATGACCAAAGCCGACGCCCTTATGGACAGCCACTTCACGACCTTTAAGACCTCCATCAACGCTTCCACTCCTGACAAAGAGGACACCAATTCAACGTCAACCGAAGCCGACGTGAATGCCGTAGGACACACACGCCTAGCCCATGTCGAGCCGAAGCGGCAACAAAGCCCCACATCATCCACCACTCACTCGCGCCCCAACCAACGACTTCTACAGCAACTCACTGCCGCCCATCGGCCGCAGTTTTGCAACTACCACTCCAGATTCGGGGCTGCCGCAAAGAAATGTACAGTATGTCATTTTTAGGGGGGGAGCCATGTACCAACCGTGTGTCACACGATCGCACATAGTAACGACATTTCATTTTGTGTATATACTATGCTTGTATGTTTGCTCTCCCCTCGCACTGATAAGAACATGAAATAACATGTCCCTTTTTCTCACCGTTAACTCTTAACCGGTGCGGTGTCGGTTGAACATGAAATTGCCTGTTATGTCTTTTGTGCCCTTTTTGCCTGAAGTTTATTTATATAAAAATGGATGTTCTGTAATAAAGTCCCTCAGTTGCTTGCATCCTGCCTTTGAGTCACAACCTTCTCTCAGCCCGTCACAAATTGCATAAGCGCTCTTACAGTCGAAATAGAGTTGCGAGTACTACATTCTTCCCAAGGGTTTCCTCTCTGCAACAGTGTGTGTGATGCTAAGATGCGCAAACAATTAAAAAACAAACCCAAGGATAATGGAAAATACCTTGTGAACCCTGAACAACTTCGTTCATTTCTAAAGATATTGTCTTGGGTATTGAAACAGTGACAGAAATTTTACAAAGCATAGGTTACAGTAAGACTACGACCAGACATACAAATATTTACACGGCCACCTCTGTGTACAATGAAGAATAATCTGAACTTTATTCGGTTGAAGATAAAAGTTAAGGTAGACGAGAATTGGAGAGATTGGGTGATGTATAATAAATCATGTAAGTTAGAAATTGAATGAGAGAATGGATGAACTGATGCTAGGACAAGGAAACGGAAAATACAATGTACTGTATGTAGGTTATTAGGGTACTATTAAAAAAACTGCATGAAAGTCAGTTTTTTCCCTCTCTCTACAATATATATAATATATATATATATATATATATATATATATATATATATATATATATATATATATATGCACACACCTACATACAGTATATATATACACATACATACAGTATATATATATACACATACATACATATATGTATATATATATATATATATATATATATATATATATATATTATAAAATAAACGAAAAAAAGCAACATGCCACAGAAAAAACCATATCTTGAACTACCATTATCTAGACCCGCCTTCTGAACTACATCATCTGAAAGATAAGATACAAAGGCATCAAGGAGTTCATCAAAACCCTCTAGTGTTTTTGAAGCTATACCGTATTAATAAAAGCCCTGGTAGTAGGTTAGCCAGAGCACCAGCCGGCCGTTGAGATACTACCGCTAGAGAGTTATAGGGTCCTTTGACTGGCCAGACAGTACTACATTGAATCCTTCTCTCTGGTTACGGTTCTTTCCCTTTGCCTACACACACATCGAATAGTCTGGCCTATTCTTTACATATTCTCCTCTGGCCTCATACAACTGACAACACAGTGATTATCAAACAATTCTTCTTCACCCAAGTGGTTAACTACTGCACTGTAATCGTTCAGTAGCTACTATCCTCTTGATATGGGTAGAAGAGACTCTTTAGCTATGGTAAGCAGCTACTATCTTCTTGATATGGGTAGAAGAGACTTTTTAGCTATGGTAAGCAGCTCTTCTAGGAGAAGGACATTCCAAAATCAAACCATTGTTCTCTAGTCTTGGGTTCATAGCTTCTGTACCATGATCTTCCACTGTCTTGGGTTAGAGTTCTCTTGCTTGAGGGTACACTCGGGCACACTATTCTATCTAATTTCTCTTCGTCTTGTTTTGTTAAAGTATTTATAGTTTATCTAGGAAATATTTATTTTAATGTTACTGCTTTTGAATTATTTTATTTTCCCTTGTTTCCTTTCCTCACTGGGATATTTTCCCTGTTGGGGCCCCTGAGCTTATAGCATCCTGCTTTTCCAACTAGGGTTGTAGCTTAGCAATTAATGATAATGATGATGATAAATGCTTTTGAGCCCCTAAGACGAAACTATCAAAAACAGGAAAGTCAAAAGAGCATGGTCTCAAAGTAGCATTTACAAAAAGTGAGAAGGTATGAAATAAAAAAATCACAATGATGTAAGTCTCACGTTTTCTAATTATATGAAGCAAAATGCTACAAAAAAGTATTTTACTTTTTAAAACTGTATAATATGTAAGTGAACACAACATAACACATAAAACATTGCTACAAATAACAAATGGAAATCTATTTTACACTATGATTTCTTTTTTTACGTGAATCCTTAATGGTCATCATAAGTAAATTTATGTAAAGTTTAACTGGAATTCCTAATTTTACTCCTGATAAGACACTAAATAGGCCATTATCTTTGAGTATATCAGCAATATCCTAAACCAGGGATGGGGAACTTGCGGCCTTAAGGCCGCATATGGCCTTCTGGACCATCAAGTGCAGCCTTCTACGGCCTTTGATATATGTACAGTATATTTCTGCTTGGACACTGAATATTGTGTGTTTGAAATCATTCTACTGTATGTACACATAAAAATATGTACACCCAGACAATAGGAAAGTTGTGTTCAGTAATGTACCTCGCAGAGAATGGAAGCAATTTTTCCTTGAATTCAATGAATCCTAACTTGATACAACTAGTAGTTTTTCCTTGTCAGCTGCAACAGCAGTTGTACCTGACAAGGAAAAATTGCTAGTTGCAGTGAGTGAGTGATTTAACGTATGATAGACGAGAGACTTCCTGTTTTGTCCATCTCCTCAGTGTGATCTATTTTATTTTTAGATGGGTCAACAGGTACCAGATTTTTGGCATGAAAATATTTTATTTTTGCTTTCACTGATGAGATTTGATTGTATGAAAATAGCTTCCCTTAGGTAACCTTAATGCAAGGACAAGAGGAACAGACATTTTAACAACTTCAATAAGCAATGTAACAAAGTAGGACTAAACTTTACTTCTTTATTACAATAAGTTAAGCACTGATGGTGTTCCAGCTATGATGGCTAAAAACAAGGGATTTTTTGAACTTCTTAAGAAGGCAAATATATATATATATATATATATATATATATATATATATATATATATATATATATATATATATTAAAGAAAACAACTTATTGTATTTAAACAGATAAACTTTTTTACTGGGATGTTGCATTTTTATGAGATGTGATTGTTTAAAAAGTACCTACTTGCCAATATAAAATATTTGAAAACGTTATATTGTTGATATTTATAAGCTATCTTTTACAAAAGATTAATATTATTTTATTTATCACTTCAATACAAAGAACCCATATGCTTAACTAAAGTAATTTGAAAATTACATGCCTTCGATATTATTCATTTACTTTGGCTAGTTTGAAAACTACCCAAATTTGAATGAAATATTTTAAAATTCAGTTTTCAATATAATTCATTAACTGATTACTTGTATAAAAAGCACTTAATTCAAATATTTGAAATTGTAATGCTTTAAATTTCTATAAATCTGTCACTCTTTCTTTAGATTCCTTATAAATTACTTGGAGGATAAAATAACGAAAAAAAATTTTATGCGGCCTTAAGGAGCATGGAGGAATTGCAATATGGCCTTCATCCAAAAAAGGGTTCCCTACCCCTGGCCTAAACCCTTCCTTATTCTTTTTTTTTTTTTTTTTGGTTATTCGAGAACATTTCTTTCTTAAAAGAAGAATATATATCTACAAACAAAATAAGGCTAGGTTCACTCCTCGTTCATCACGGCTTTTGATGGATAGCCTGCTGTATATTGTCATAAAATAAGATTATTTATTTTTCCTTATTACTCGACTTTTTCTTTTTCTTACACATACGACCATTTTATTCTATAAAAGCCTGCTTATCTATCTAGCTGATGGCATTTTTAAACAATCCTCCATGAAATAAAATGGCTGCGTCTTCCTTTCAGCTTTAAAACAAAATATATATTCGAAGAATATTTCCCTATTGTTGGAGTAATGGATTTAGTTGAGGAAGAGGAAGAAGATCGACGAAGAAAAAAAGATGATCACTCTCGAGAAACAACTTTCTCTAAAACTTTGACTTCTCCTTTAAAGCCAGAAGCCGAGAAGAAAACAATCCTTTTACCACTGACATCTTGAGATAAGGCTTTAGGTCTTCTTTGGCCTCGCTGTTCGTGTAACGACAGCCACTTACGAAAATAATGACGTACACCTGATCTCTCTCTCGCCTGGTGCTTTTATTAGTCCACCTGCGAAGCTCGTTACCCCAACAGGTTGACGTGGCTTGAATCTAAGAGGCCAATATATGTTGAAAATTTCATACTACTTGACATTTTTCGAACTGCAGAGGTGCATCGTTACAATGACTTACTTGTCCCTCTTTTTTTTTAAAGTACATTGAGAGCATGAAGGCACTGCCATGATTTAAAAGTATAGATTTAGAAGTTTTAAATCTTTATCTTTTTTTCACGTGTGTATTTCTCATATAAAGGTACTCTCTGGATTCTAGAGAAGCAAGTACTGATAAAAATATCTCTAATTAGGACATTTTTCAGATTTATTTTCCTCGGGTAATCATGGCATACAATTCCTAATGAATAATTATGTACAGAAATAACCAAGACACTGACATTAAGCCACATGATGCAAACTTTAATGAATTTCACATCATTTGTCTTCGAATATTGCTAGATTGAACTACAAATAAATTTTTTTCTTTAAATCATAGCAAGAGTAAAATCTGCAAATCCTTTGGATCTATAATGATGTTTTGCATTTCCTTCTTGGTACTTTCACTTTTTCCTTTTCTTCAATTCAGAGTTCTAAAAGCATAAAAATTTTCCACCTGTCAGTCTTTAACTCTTGAAAGGATAAAGCTAACATCTACAAAGGCAAAGCACTTCAAGAACATATTGGAAAAGTCTAAGAAAAAGACATCGGAGCGGCCATCGCAATATGAAACCTGCAATTTCCAAAGCAAAGGATTGGAACCTATGAAAGAGAATCAGCCAATAATCTGGCCGGAGTATTGCCGTACTATTATTACGAACGCAATGCGAATCTTGGTGCAGAGAGAACCACCAACGTTCTGGGTTTGGGAATTTACAATGATTTTGGAATTGCGTGATAAATTTGGTGAAAGGAGGGGAGGGAAAAAATGACCCAATTTAAAGATGATTGTGATTCAAATATGGACGATAAGACAATTTTATTTGCACTGGGAATAGAAACTTAATATCATAACAATTTTAAAACAGAAAAGCACTCTGAGAGTGCAATCTCCGCCACGGCAGCTTATTTATATCGACCTTTTGCTCGACCTTGACCTTTGACCTAGAACTTTCAAAATTAAATCACTTCCACGTCTCAACATAACAATTAATCCCTGAAAGTTTCACAACGAGTAAATTTGTGGTCAGGAAGTTGTACATAAACAAACACACAAACGGACAAACAGGGGGCAAAACATAACCACCTCCCAATTTCGTTGGCGGAGGTAAAAAGCATCTCCAGAGGAAAGAAAAACTTCCCCAATAGTGAAGAAAAGGGTTCTACGAAAAAGAAGGCAGAATGTTTTACCGAAAAGATAGTTGTATAGGAAATTTATATTACTCAGAAAAAAAAAAAAAAAAAAAAAAAAAAAAAAAAAAAAAAAAGGTGGGGAAGAAACTCTAGATATGTGACCTCGCTGATGAAAGAAAACAGTGCATCTCCCAAAAATACTGGGAAGGGAATCTTAAGTCCTTCCTGTTGCGATAGAAAGGAAAATGAGGTCACACCGAAGAAAAAGAGAGAAGTTCTTCAATCATTCCAAAATGAGGAAATGAGAAACATTATTACCTCCTAACGGGGGGAAGGGGGGGGAACATATCATAGGTACTTCCCTTGAAAGGATGTAATAAAAGTAGTTCCAAAAGAATGTAGGTTCATAAGAATGGAAGTTACCAATAATTTCAGATGACTTTATAGATGTATAGCCAAGTTCTATTGCTTCCCAGTTAACTTTAGGACTTACATCACATAGGTTCTATCTATAGTGATAAGAAAAATATACTAATTGACAGCGATGTCTATCACTATGCTGTAACTAGTGTACACGAGCCGTCAAAAATGACGTCTAAATGTTTGGAGAGATATGCAAAAACAGTTTCAACCTCTCCAATCATCACTCCCTTTCCCAACTACAACCCGCTGGTTCGTGTGGTAGAGTGGTTCCCAAAACTCGGGGTAACCCCTTCTCACCACGGAATGACCACTCCTTCTCCCACCTGAGCGTGACAGGAAATAAATAAATAAATATATATATATATATATATATATATATATATATATATATATATATGTGTGTGTGTGTGTAAATACTGTATATTCAGACACTTGCTCTTTTTTATAGAAGGAAGATGGTCATCGATTCGACCCTGACTGGTGCATTAGTAATATCGTGGGGGGGGGGGGGGTAACTTGTGCCTTGAAGACAAATAATTTAAATTACCATACATGACCTGTCAAGGCTCTTACTTCTACCAATTGCAAGCCTACTCTAAGATTTGCAAGACGTCACTAGAGCTTAAAGATGCCTTCGGGCACAGGGACTTGGTCAAATTAGGGATTCCAGGTATAGTACACTATCCTTTATGGAAAAGCTGAAACTTCAAATATCACTATATCCATAAAATTGATTCATTAAGCGAGATATAAGTATGTATGTATGTATGTATGTATGTATGTATGTATGTATATATATATATATATATATATATATATATATATATATATATATATATATACAGGGGCACCTAGGATACATTAAACAACCCATAACTACCTAGTCAAGTACAATAGCTAGTCCTGAATCCCCACATACACACACACACACACACACAGTTTTTCTATCTTGAGGTGATGACACAACGAGCTTCTTCCCTATCTCTTAATGGTCGCACCGACTCTACTCTCAACAAAGAACTGTAAAACCATAAAGTCAGAATTCTCAAACAAAATTTTACTGAGAAGCGGAAGCGACTTCTATTGGGTTTACATAACGTGGGATCGAAACAAGCCACTAAGGTGCATGATTTATATGACAAATATGTTTATGGACCAATATGTTTATGACAAGGTATACAGAAAAAAAAAATGTTTGAGGTTCAACAGAAAAAATTATGCTGTTACACTTGCCATTTCAGTCTACCTCAGACGTGTGTTTATTTATTGGTCACCGAACTTTTGGTGATGGTTTGTCGCTGAAAAAAGGAAGATGATTTCCAGTGGTACAATACTTCGTGTCCTCTTTTCAGCCAGCCATAAAATCAATCATAAAGCAATACCAAAAATAATAACTGTTTCACACAAAGCTGTTTACAAATTTTCACTGATAAAAAAATTGCCCGAAATTTAAAAAATGAGAATAATAATTTAGGAGAAAAGATACTTATTAATTCACATACGAATATAGCTCTTTACACTAGAGAAATTAGTTGGAAGTAAACCACAAAAAATTAGTTCACAAACAAGCAGCCGTAATCTCAATAGATCAGACACAAGAATATAGATACTGTTGTACCAACTGTGTTTCACACAATTGTACATAATTCCTTTTGTATATATTATGCTTGTATCTTCGCTCCTCCCTCGCACTAAAACGAACATGAAAATTCCTGTCTGGTTTTTCCTCTGTGATATTGTCTGTCTTGTGAACTTGTCATGTCCTGTTGCCTTGAGGTTTTGTATATAAGGAGAGTGTTCCACAACAATATAACTCAGTCGTTTCCAATCTGCCTTTGAGTTCACAACTCCTCTCTCGGCCCGTCACATTGGTGACCCCGGAAGTCGACTTGCTCCCACTACCTTCCACCCCCACCTCCCTCGTCCCTCCATCGTTGGTAATATGACGGAGGCGGACTCTACCCCAGCAGTTGGCACTGCGGCCGCTCCATTGAAACTTTCACCGTTCGCTAGCGGAGAAGCGTTCGCTTTGTTTCAACGCGCTGAAGTCCACTTTCGTATCAGGGGCGTGACTCGCTCAACCACCAAAGCGGATTATGTTCTCGCGGCGATACCCGAGGACACCTTCCCAGAAATATCCGACTGGCTTTGTGAACAAGGAGACACCCCAATAGCGTATGACGACCTCAAATCATACCTTCTGCAGCAGTACTCGCCGTCGCCAGCCGCCCGTATAGCAAAGCTTTTTCAGCTCTCGCAACAACCGTTGGGGGACCAAAGGGCTTCGCTTGCCCTCAGGGAAATGACCAGTATCGCTCGCCTTCAACCTGCCGCAGACGGCTCTCCTCGTGAGGTGAACCTACTCCGTGCCCTTTGGATACGCCGTTTACCTGAACCTGTGCGCACTGCCATACCCGATGTCGATAGTTTACCCATAAAGGACTTGATGACCAAAGCCGACGCCCTTATGGACAGCCACTTCAAGACCTCCATCAACACCTCCACCCCTGACGACGAGGATGCCTATTCAACGTCAACCGAAGCTGACATGAATGCCGTAGGACATAACGCCTACCCCGTGACGTGCCGAAGCGGCGACAAAGCCGCCCACCACCCACCAATCGCTCGCGCCCCAACGAACGACTTCTACAGCCACTTACTACCTCCCATCCGCCGCAGTTTTGCTACTACCACTTCAGATTCGGGGCAACCGCGAAGAAATGTGCCAAAGATTGTCAGTGGCCAAAAAACGTGTAAGTAGGCCATCGCTTGTGGCGGTGGCCTCCCATGTTTCTAATCTTTTCTTTTTACAGGATGCATTAACGGGCGTGCGATTTTTGGTAGACACGGGTGCTTGTCGTTCTCTTTTGCCAAGGAAACTCTTCAAGGCACAACGTAGTCTGTCTACATCTGCCGACGTCCGCTTGGTAGCTGCCAACGGATCTGCGATACCCACCTACGGTTACGAGAGCCTCACATTATCGTTCGGAAATGGTAAATTCAATTGGAAGTTTCTCGTTGCTGACGTCACAATGCCAATCCTCGGTGCGGATTTCCTCTCTCATTTCCACCTTCTGGTCGATGTCGCCCACCGACGATTGGTCAACGCAGATTCGTACTTGTCGACACCTCTTCAACCCGCCCCCTCTAACCTCGCTCTCCACATCAGCGCACCCACGGATGCCTACTCCCACCTCCTCACGTCGTACCCGGAAGTTTTCCGTCCAGAACTTCGCCAAACGCCCACGGTTCCTGCCAAGCACGGTATTTATCACCATATCAAGACGACGGGACCCCCAGTCTTCGCAAAATTCAGACGTCTGGCACCGGAACGATTGGCAGCCGCCAAACAGATGTTCGCCGAAATGGAGAAAATGGGCCTTTGCTAAAAGGCCTCCAGCCCATGGTCGTCACCCTTACACATCGTTCTGAAGAAAGACGGCTCCCTCCGTCCGTGCGGATATTACAGGCGCCTGAACATGCAAACAGAACCGGATCACTACCCCCTCCCAAACATTACCGATGTAACCTCCTACCTGCACAAAGCAAAGGTTTTCTCTACGCTCGACCTCCTGAAGGGGTATTATCAGGTGCCTATGAACCCAGAAGACATCCCCAAGACCGCCATCACCACTCCGTTTGGCACATACACCTTCAATTACTCTTGTTTTGGCCTTCGTAATGCTGGGGCAACGTTTCAACGTCTCATGGATGGCATCTTAGGGGACCTCCCTTTCTGTGTATGTTATGTGGACGACATACTTGTGTTATCCTCCTCAAAAGAGGAACACCTCTGTCACCTGCACATCGTGCTCGACCGCCTGCAACAAAACGGCCTTGTAGTCCGGTACGACAAGTGTACCTTTGGCGCCAACGAAGTGTCGTTCTTAGGGCACCGTATCACTCCTGAAGGAGTCCATCCCCTCCCTGAGAAGGTAGCAGCCGTTCAGAATTTCCCCACGCCCTCGACCGTCAAAGCTCTGCAGGAATTCTTGGGCATGATCAACTATTATCACCGTTTTCTGCCAGCCATTGCCGCCACTCTTGCTCCCCTCTACACCTCCCTCAAGGGCAAGCCAAAGGACTTGAAGTGGGGTCCCCTTCAAGAAGCGGCCTTCTGCAATGCAAAGAAGGCCCTATCAACTGCTGCGGCTCTCACTTTTCCTATCCCACACGCCCCTCTCCTTCTCTCCACCGATGCCAGCGACGTCGCTATTGGTGCAGTACTCGAGCAGGTGGTCAAAGGCTCGCCCCGCCCATTGGCCTTCTTCAGCAGAAAACTGTCCAAGGCAGAATCGGGTTATTCTACCTTCGATCGAGAATTGCTGGCGGTGCACTTGGCTGTCCGTCACTTTCGCCATTTCTTAGAAGGTACGCCCTTCGTCATTCGCACAGACCACATGCCTCTGGTGCACGCCTTCACTCGACAGTCTGACGCCTGGTCCGCCCGTCAACGCCGACATCTCTCCGCCGTGGCTGAATACAATTGCACCCTCCAATACGTCCCTGGGAAAATGAATCCCGTTGCCGATGCCCTGTCAAGAAACACGTTGGCTGCCGTTCATCTGGGATTGGATTACAACGCCCTGGCTGAAGCCCAACGACAGGATCCAGGGTATCAAGCTTGTAGGACATCCTGCACGTCCCTCCGTTGGGAGGAATTTCCCCTCGAAAACTCCAACACCACCCTCCTCTGTGACGTCAGTACTGGTAGACCGCGACCTTGGATTCCTGCTCCCATGCGCCGACAGGTGTTTGATTTCATCCACGGCCTTTCACATCCCTCGTGCCGTTCTACTGCACAGCTGCTGAAGGCAAAGTTCATTTGGCACGGCATTTCTAAGGATGCTAAGGATTGGGTCCGTGCCTGTACTTCTTGCCAAACTTCCAAAGTACATCGACACACGGATTCAGGAGTGGGCACCTTTCCTCAACCTCAGCGTCGTTTCGCACACATTCACGTCGACGTTGTAGGCCCCCTACCCACATCACAAGGACATCGTTACCTGTTTACCGTCATCGACCGCTCCACTCGTTGGCCTGAAGCCATTCCCATGGAAACTGCAACGTCCGCCTCATGTACATCTGCCTTACTCTCTGGATGGATTTCAAGATTCGGTATCCCTGAGCATATTACTTCTGACAGGGGAACCACTTTCACCTCTCAATTATGGACGTCATTAGCGAATCTCCTGGGCATCACCCTACATCAGACAACGGCCTACAACCCCGCTGCCAATGG
>NC_090725.1:292361155-292368655 GCF_036898095.1 Palaemon carinicauda | reverse complement strand
TCCTAGATCTTTAAATGTTCTCTTGTTTAAAACACAACCTTATCGTTATCTGAGAAGAGAATTTCGTTATCCCAATCGTAATCTTTATTTATATACCAATTTCTTTCATTAAAAAAAGACTTGCTATAATGATGTAACAGCCATTATATCTACCAATCTATCTACCCGAGTGCAGTCTAATCTAATAATCCTCTTATCGATTAGAACAATTGGAATGGGCTCAGAACAGCACGATCCATTACAGACCAAATGCTATATAAGGAGATTGCAAACACCACAATGGAGCTAAAAGCAGGAGGAGGAGAACCCGAACATCATTAGACATAATTAGTCCTTAACGATTTCACATAATACTCCCCTCACTCATTGACTTTCTTCAATGTAATTTCTTGTCTTCAGAAGGCAACGCCATAGTTTTCTTAAGTGTATGAACTGATTCCTTCCCCTTCCTGTTTTATAATGTTCTTCTAGAATAAACTTTGACTGGCCTGATAGTACTACATTGGATCCCTCTCTCTGGTTACAGCTCATTTTGCCTTTGCCTACACATACATCTAGTAGTCTGGCCTACTGTTTCCTCATTCTTCTCTATCCTCATACACCTGACAACACTGATATTACCAAACAATTCTTTTTCGTTCAAGGGTTAATCACTGTAACGTAACTGTTCAGTGGCTACTTTAGGAGACTCTTTAGCTATGGTAAGCAGCTCTTCTAGGAGAAGAACACTACAAAATCAAACCATTGTTCTCTAGTCTCGGGTAGTGCCATAGTCTCTGTACCATGGCCTTCCAACTCCCTTGGATTAGAATTCTCTTGCTTGAGGGTACACCCGTGGAACGCTGTTCTATCTTACTTCCCGTGTCCTTGTTTTTTTTTTTCTCTTTTTTTCTTTGTGAGGTTTTGATAGATAATATACGAAAGATCTGATTTAATATTACTGTTCCTAAAATATTTTATTTGTATTGTTTATCACTTTTCTTGTAGTTTATTTCCTTGTTTCCCTTCCTCATTGGGATATTTTTTTCCATGTTGGAGCCCTTGGCCTTATGGCACCTTGCTTCTTCAACTACCATAATTAAATTGAAGGATTCCTCAAACATCGAACAAAAATAAAGGCAATTGGTAGCGTCTTTATGTGACAAACTATTGGTAAGTATACACCAAGAGCATTTATTTAATCTGCCTTTGATAAATACTGTCATATTGAAGAAAAAAGAAACCGAATTAACATTTTACAAATGTATTTCATATTTCGTTTGATATCTAGCTCTTAGTTTCCCGAGCCACGGATACATGGAATTATGTTCTCAGCGGTTAAAATGGTGTGAATAAAATCGTACATTATAATTCAGTTCAAATAGTTTTTTAAATGTATTTTCTAAGTCACTTACAACCAGCCAAAACGCAGTCAGCCTCATGCATGACACAAAACAAAATAGATTTTAGATTTCCTACCTTCATGTGACGAAAATCGCACATTCTAAAAGCCCCAAAAATATATGACCCAGAAAAAAAGCGCATGTGTGATTACTACGTTAATTCTAATGCAGCAAACGCAGAAAAGGATTTACCTCAGCCTTTTAAAGCTTACAGAGTGAACTTAACATTGAGAGGAGTGCGAAAACATGAAAATGTACTGAGGAAAAAGAAGCTTCAAATGGAAATTCTAAAAAAAATGTTGGAGACTTTTTGAAACCTTGATAAAGAATGGTAACAAAGTAAATATTATATATACACACATACTGTAAATATACATATAAATAAATACGCACACACAAATACATACACACACATATATATATATATATATATATATATATATATATATATATATATATATATACATACCGAGTTTTGCATGAATGTTTGATAGCGCTGGTAACTTAAAATTTTTATGTACTGATTCATACATTGTATTAATACACACACACACACACACACACACACATATATATATATATATATATATATATATATATATATATATATATACATATCGAGTTTTGCATGAATGTTTGATAGCGCTGGTAACTTAAAATTTTCATGTACTGATTCATGTATTGTATCAATACACACACACACACACACACACACACACACATATATATATATATATATATATATATATAATACACATCGAGTTTTGCATGACACACACACATACACACATACATACATATATATATATATATATATATATATATATATATATATACATATATATATACTGTACATAATTCCACAATTCTACTCTAATATACCAAAGTAATATGAAACACGACTTAATACATATTAAAGGAATTGTATAAAAGGTCTTGACAGATAGACACGTGGGATTAGAATCTATTATTCATTATAATCCCTTTGTAATCCGGTACAGGAAATGGTAACATTTTCCCGAAAGGATGAAATAAAGCTGGGGTTGTAATTCACAACAATAATATATCAGCTTTCATAGAGAACAATTTAATTTTGTTTGTTTAATTATTACCGATAACGTAAACATATTTCACTTTTCATCAATCGCTTATCAAAATAAACAATTGATTAAATTTGTTATAAATATCAAAATTAATCACTAAATAACTTTTCATATTTCGCAACGGATAATATTTTTTTATTGCTCAATACAAAAAAATTAATCATCAGGAATATCATAAATGATAAAATGATACTTAAAAATCATTAGCTCTTAATCCGAATATTTCTTCAGTAATCACCATAAAAATAACCAACTATTATCATCCAATAAAATGAAGAGGACGCATTTATATTAATACGGATTTGCTTGGAAAAAGAAGTTTTAAAACTCACCAATTCTAAAAATCATTATCACTATATAACAAGGGTATATTGCTTAATTCTCAATCCATAAGTCACTGTAAATAACTGGATTCTTTTAAGGTTCCAAACAAGGGTTGCCAGTTGGACTTTTCAGGCCAAAAAACACCTTCAAATTTGGCATTTTTTTCGTGCTAGATACCTAAATTTGGCCTTTTTTGAAATTGGTTGGCCTTAAATGCTACATTTTCGGCCTTTTTCTACTATTAGGTTGGCCTTTTAAAGCAGCAGTTGATCAGCCGTTGGTCTTTTCTCATTTGGAAAACCTGGCAACTCTGGATCCAAACAAGGCTCGCTTTCCAGAAAACAGCACTTAAACCACTTTGAACTCACTAATGATTCTGGACTGATACCGTCGGGCCAGTCATTCTAAACACGTTTGCAACGCGTTTCAGACAACACCTGCTTCTCGGAGATAAGACGGAAACTTAAACTTCCTGCGAATTAAGGTCTAACTTTCGACACTTATCTTCATTTATTTTGCTCTTCTATTTAATAAGTTTAGGTTTTCTCAGAAGCTTCATCTCTCCCAAGCGAGGGCCTAACCGTTATTCAAAGTGCACAAACGCTGACAATATGCAAATTCATCACACCATGAGCAGGTACGATTATTTTTAGAATTGTTTCTATTTCCAATAAGTAAATATTAAAATCTAAAGGGCATCATGACAATCTCCTAGGTGTTAGCTTTCACAGAATCAGAAACAAATGCCAGGTAACGAGGAAAAGCCTTATACGAGTTATGCTAAATAACCAAAAATATCTATAATGATGTACACATAGTTGAGAAATAACACTGAAAACTTAATCGAAACAGGAAACTTTGACTTCAGCAAGAAAATATGAAATATGATAATTGCCGAATATCTCAATAATTTACAAGCATGAAAAATTACAAAAAACGCATAATTTTCCCTACTAAATAAATTTTTTTTTTCTATTTCATTAAATGTTTCAGAATTGGACACTAATATAATTATACCCAAATACTGTCATTCAACTCCCCTCATAAACAAATAATTGAATCACTGACTCATAGTTGTCTATTTCTTCTGAAAATTGTATTCCAATACATAAATAAAAATATTCTAGTTATTGCTCTACTCGTATTCAGTAAATCCACATTTCAAAATACTATCATTCCTCGAAATTCTTTATCGTACTTCCTTCTCTAAAAATAGATTCAAATCGCTTCCAATGCATTCCAGCAATTATCCTCTTTGCCACTAATTACCTTGCAATCGCCTAACTTATTTAGCCTCCGCATCCGTTTCCCTTGAACAAACAAGATTTTAATGAGAGAGAGAGAGAGAGAGAGAGAGAGAGAGAGAGAGAGAGAGGAGAGAGAGAGAGAGAGAGAGAGAGAACCTACGTTACTATAATTAGTCAGTTATTGCAATCTAATAGACTTTCGTTTGATCAGTCAAATAGAAATAACTATGTATTGTTAAAAATAAGTCCTAAAATAGAATAGAAGAATAAGGATATTTGATATAAAACTCTGTTTTTTCGACAACTCCTTCCTTTCCTTTCTATTTTCTCTCTTTAAAACAAACATCTGAAATATTCGAAAAGTTGTAAGAGTAAATGGAAGTTCGACATCCAGTTAAGTTGCCCTAACATCTCTCTCTCTCTCTCTCTCTCTCTCTCTCTCTCTCTCTCTCTCTCTCTCTCTCTCTCTTTGGCTGAAAATTTCCTGACCAAATTACCTTCTAGTTGATAAAATCCATAACCTTCGTGTTTTAATTGTCACTATTTTCCAATATATGATTAGTCTTCCTTTACAAAACTGCTAGTTTTTCATTTTCAATTTAGCTCTTTTTAATTTTTTTACAATTTACTTCAAGCTTTCGTTTTGCTCTTCTCTCTTTCTGAGCGTCATTTTCCATGACCTAAGACCCAAGTAAATCTCCTTCCACTCCGCTGATCCCAAACCACATGTCCATCTTCAAATCCCCTCCGTCCTCCACTACTTTTACCTCCACATTCATACTCAACTTTGTCTCCCTCCTTCCTCCTCTACTATTGTCTCGATATTCAAGTTGAACTCCACCTCCTCCTCCTACTCCTCTACTTTTACTACTTCTCCTTCTCCTCCCCTTTCTTCCCAATCCAAAAGACAGTTCCAATATCCCAATAATAAATATGCAAAGAGCCCTTGGCACTAAGGTCTGGTTATGAGTCGCATAAAGAAGGTGGCGATAAAGAAGATCACTTGGACAATCCAAACGACGTGTCGTGGCAACGGGGGACTAAAGAACATGGACAAAATGGCCTAAAAACGAATGGAGTTGGCAATGGCACCAAAGGGACGAGGAGAGAATACAGAAAGTAATTAAAGAAAGTGGAATATACGAGCTGCGGTAAGATAGAAACCACGAGAAGAGGCAGTTAATGGAAAGTAATTTGGGACAATAGCCTAACAGAATGTAGGATACGACGAAAAATAATTAAATTTATGGATTTGGGTTATAAAGCTGGGCGCTGGGGCCTATGTCGCCATTCAGTCAGTACCCAAGTGCACTTAGGGTAAAACCCGTAAAGGTACAATATGAGGTAAAAATTAGAAGAAACTGAACAGCAAGATGGAAGAAAGGAAACAGGGACAGTGGAAGGCCATGGTACAGAGGCCATGGCACTGCCCAAGATTAGAGAACAATGGCTTACTTTTGGGGTGTCCTTCTCAAAGAAGAGCTGTTTACCATAGCTAGTCTCTTCTACCCTAACCAAGTGGAAAGTAGCTACTGACCATTTACAGTGCATCCCTTGAGTTAATTAAAATTTTTACGTTATCTTAGTGTTGTCAGGTATATGAGGAAAGAGGAGAATGTGTAAAGAATAGACCAAATTATTCGGTGTATGTGTAAGTAAAGAAAAAATGAGCCGTAACCAGAGAAAACCATGTAGTTAAGGTATGGAAGCAAATCACTTACAGATGTATGGAATGAAGACCAAACAGCATAGTCACTGGGGCATGGGAGGCCCTTCAATACTGAGGAGCAGCAAGGGGGAAACCCCACAGTTGAACTGTGACCTATATTCCTCAAAAACAGGTCTCGAATGCTCCCAACCAGGCTAAGAAATACAGACTTTGAATGCTATTAAACAGGAATTGGCAGTTAAATCTTGCTGTTTTTCAAGCACCAGGATACTAAAAATTTCAATATTACCACAAATTCCTTAAATACGTCACCACGAAGCTGTATCAAATTACTTATTACAAAATGTCAGAATATAACCCACTAATATGAAAACAATGTAATCCTTCTATTCTTCACAGTTTTTATTTTTCTCTTTTCATACAAAGTCTGACAGGACGAGAAAGTTTAAAAGAATAGGGAAAATGGGAAGGAATAAAAATAAACTTCTTGTTATCTAAAGGGGACCACTGAAGATAATAACAATATTACCTATATTGTGATTGCATTGCCTTATCTGCAATTAATATGCTCTTGAGATGTTTTAGGAAGAGACTAAGGAGCTTCAAGAAATATTAACAAGACATTGATAACAATGTAGAAGACACGTAAACAATGGCACCAAGGAAGTGGATTTACAATGAGACTTGGGTTGGGTCACACATCTGCAAATAAGCTTTGTGACTTACTGTGATGTTAGACAATAGACTTATTTTATAGTATCGCCAAACTACAGAGAAATCACCTCGAATATGTGGCAGAATATCGCGAGACCTATCGCGTCGGGGGACGAGGCCTCGTAAGCGACTGACCCAGTCGCGACCATGCTACGAACATTTTGGAATGTTCAAAATTGTGGCTGCCTTCAGCTGCGAAACTTCGCAGTGCAGTCCGAAGTGAATCGTACCTCACAACGACTTGTCAACGATTCCTTTGCGACAATTGTAGGAATGTATGACAAAATCGTTGTACTGTAGTACCTAGAGAGTATGTGGAGTCTACGTCATGGCAACACAGCATTACTCCGTCGCAGTCACCCAAAAAGAACCATGACCAATAAATAAATCAAATGTTGTTAAATCATTATGAATGACTTAATTAGAAAGTAAATATCATGAATCAATAAAAAGATGTTAAATGAGCACTACGAATGAAGTCAATAAAAAAACGAACGTAAATAAATACAATGTTTAATCATTCTGAATGACTTAAATAGAAAATAAATATTATGAATAAAAAGCATCACTATGAATGAAGTCAATAAAGTTGTTAATAAATAAAATGTGAAATCCACAAGAATAAAAACATGCTAAAATAATCATGTTTAATGAAAAGAACTTTCATCACTATGAATGAAGAATACGAACAAATATAACCAATTTAGACATCTATTTTCATTTCTTTTGGCATTCGAATAATTTAAATTATAAAAAAGAATCAATTCAATAAAGAGAAAAAGTGTGGAATACTGCACAAGTGAGAGACAGGACATCAGAAAAATAAAAGGGATATGTAAAGGGAAGGATGAAACGAGCGTGCGACATTAGAAGAATTATAAAAACAACTATAGAAGATAAAACATGTCATAGGAGTTAATTATACAACAAATACAAACATGTAATAACTGCAGTACGATTTCCATTTGAAAAAAAAATAAATGAAGCTTATATGGACCAACAAGCAACATTATATATATAATCAAACGTTAGCAATAGCGGAACTAGGAGAGGATATGGAA
>NC_090725.1:292348655-292351155 GCF_036898095.1 Palaemon carinicauda | reverse complement strand
TATATATATATAAATATATATATATATATAAAACCCCTTTCTGAGTAGTGAAAGGGTTTGCGTGTTGCCATGTTCAGCAAAGCTGTACTAGTCAGGGCCACCCATACTAAGATGCTCTGCTGTGAGAAATAAGACGAACATCTCTCACCATCACCAATCAGCACTGGCCAATGTGGTGATGAAAACAGGTCAAACCCAAGAATGAAATGACATGTTCTGTATTTGTCCTGCAGTGCACTAGAAACAGCTGTATTTCTTGGTGTTGTTCTTTTATTTGTATGTATTTTCACTTTTCCTCCCGTGGCTATAATACTTTCCCTCTCTTTCGTTTCCACTTTCGGCATCTTCAATATTTCTACTCTAATAAATCGAAAAAAATCACAAACAAGAAAAGTAAGAATGACATAGGAGACGTAACTACTGGCAATAAGATTTGAACCCAAGATCTACGACAACGTTTGGTTTCGGTTAACAGTGAAATTCAATAACAATGGCAGAGATTCGTGTACCGATTGGCATAAAGTTCTCGGTCTATATTAGATTACAAGAGAAATAGAAATATAAGGAAAAGGGGAGGCCCAACCAGTTAGCCCCGGTGGGAAATGACACTGAAACTGAAATATAATCAATCTGAATAAATAGAATTAACATCTACGGAAAAAAGTAGATTGCAGTGGTCACTCCCATTGGGGAAATGGAATTGTGTAACAAAAATAAACAAAAATCAATCTTACTTTGGGGAGATCAAACTTTCAGAGCAGGCAGATTCGATTGGCAAATCTCATATGAAGATTGGTCTAGGGACATAGGACACTGACATGTTTTAAGTTATTGAGTACAGCTGACATTTATTCAGTTAATAAAAATCTTGATGTCAACCCCAGAAGATAAAGAGCATGACAATAAATACTGACAATATCACTAGACAAAGAAAATCGAAGGTATAAAACGGGACTAAGGTTAAAAGATACAAATAGGCTATAGGTTGTGTTAGCAATTGCCTTATTTAAATATTTTATGAAACTTATGTATCATTAAAATGGAAATGAGATTAATTTTAAACTAAGTAAAGACATATTTCATTATCTCAGATTGTTATCTTAAATATAAAACTATATTTTAAACATTCGTGCCACTATTCTATAAAAGCAACGAGCAGAATTTCTATAAAAAAGCTCGAATTGGTTAACATTAATAAACACTTAAAGTAAATATATTAAGACGATGTTTGTGTCTATGGAAATTCCCAAATAACATCGTCACATTCGCAACCCCAGACAAAGGATTCGTGAAAAAATAAGCGAAAATGTATATAAATTGATGCATACCTAACACCACTTAAAACAAAAAAATAACAATGAATATTTTGAAGAGATAACTTAAATCCATATATTTGTATTTAAAACATTCGTAAATGTGATATAGACACCTTCGCTGTCACGAACAAAGTATTCAAGGAAAACTGAATAAAAAAATATATACCAAATTAATACAAGACAAACGAAAACTTTCCCCAAGAGATAAGCCAATAAAGTTATGGAAGAACACTTGGAATGAGCCGGCCTATTCTGAAAATGAATCCAGACTATATACAGCACAATAAAAAAATTATATTTAATGGCTTAAACTTCTTTATGAAAATTGATAAAACATATTACCGTAAAACCATTTCACAATGAATCACAAACTTCAAGTTTAAACAGTACTTGGGAAATTAGTTTAAAGTTCAAAATTATTACCGAAATTGATCCAAGTTTAATGTCCGAACTATTTTAAGATATTACAAAACTTACATTCAAAACTACTTTGAAAATGCATAGCAGACATTAATTTTCAGAAATATCAAAAATATTAATCCCACAATATATCTTTTAAATGTATTCGGGATATTTATTAAATATTCTCGGTGCAAACTGTGAATATGAATGATTGAATTTACAGATCAAAACTATCAAGCTAATTGATGAAAAAAATTCAGCTACACACACGACTATAGTGAGAATTGAAAGATTCACTATCATGAAAATAATTCATAAAATTTTATTATCAAAATTTATATGAGAATGAATAAACCATCACATTTAGAACTCTTACTTAAATGAACAAATAAGTTTAATGTTGGGAAATAGAACGAATAACAGAAGTAAATTTTTAATTCTTATGAAAATGAATACCGTGATTCTATTTTGAAAATAAGTATGAAAATAAATAACATATTTTAATGTTCAAACTATTAAGAGAATAAATAAAAGAACTCATAGTTTAAAACCATTATGAAGCTAAGTTCCAAAGCCCAATATTGCTAACTATCGCGAGAACAAATAACATAACTTTTAAAAATAATAAAAGATGAGGCAACAAAATTTATGGTTCGTTATAATTATGGTAAAGAATAAAAAAAATCAATGTTGAAATCCATTAAGATAATAAATCGAAGAGTAATCTTCAAACAAATGTTACAAGGAATCAGAGAGAATTTAAATTTTCAAATATATCACAA
>NC_090725.1:292341155-292343655 GCF_036898095.1 Palaemon carinicauda | reverse complement strand
ATATTCAAACTGTATTAAAAAATATCCAATATTTTGCTTTACATTTGTCTCCTCTTTTATCCAAATAACCCTTAGTTTTTGGTTTTAATATTGAAGTTAATTTCATTTCGAATAAAAACAGACACTGGATGATGTTATGTTCATGTGCAATTCTATTAAGATCAGCCCATTACATAAATTTGGAAAATCTAATAAAAAACCTATTGAAATCTTCCGAGAGTATCAATTTAAATTTGAAATAATCTTACATTCTAGCAATTGCATTAAATCGATATACTAACAAAAATAAGTAGGAAACCTAATTTTACTAATACTCATACGAAAGAGGAAAGCAAATAATTTTGGGCTATTTTTCCCCTGTTGTAGCCCTTGGGATTATAGCATCTTGCTTTTCCAACTAGGGTTGTAGCTTGGCTAGTAATAATAATAATAATAATAATAATAATAATAATAATAATAATAATAATAATAATAATAATTAGTGCTGGATTACACAAGGGGTCAGCATTAATCCCGTTTTTATTTGTGCTGTTCTTGGATGAGTTAAGTGAAGAGATCAGAAATAAAGAGTTGTAGGAGTGCTATATGCAGATGATTTGACGATTACTGCTGAAAATGAGGAAGACTTACAGAAGAGAGTTGTAGAATGGCAAGAGACTTTGGGGAGACTTGAGAGTAAATGTGGATGAGACTGAAGCTATGGTGAGAAGGAAGGAAGGTAGGGACAGGATAGCCATACATGAAAATAATAGAGGCTTGGTTTTGATGCAGGTTGAAATATTTAGATAGTTGGGATCTACTATAAGTCAGTAAGGGGGATGTGAGTGTGAGCAGCCTGGTGGAAGTAGAGGGAGGTAGCAGGAGTAGTATGTGATAAGAAAGAGCCAATCAAGCTCTAAGTCAAGATCTATAGAATAGTGATAAGACCAGTGTTAATGTATGGATCAGTAACATGGGCTCTTAGGCAAAGAAAGGAAGAAAAGCTGGAGAGAAAAAAAATCAGAATGCTGAGGTGGATTATGGGAATATCACTACTTGAAAGAATAGAAAATGATGAAATAAGAATAGCAGGCGTAGTTAAGATTACAGTGGTAACAAGTGAGCAAGTCCTGAACGCGGACATGGTCCTCGTAGAGGACATACCTCCGCACGTGACCTTGACCTTCAGGTGACCTTGACCTTCACGTGACCTTGACCTTCACGTGACCTTGACCTTCAAGTGACCTGCTTGACTTTTGACCTTCAAGTGATCTTTGTTCATTTGCCACTGATACTTAATATGACATTGATATAATGCACCAATATGACCTTGACCTTTGACCTTTATAAATTTGAACATCACCCATGGGTTGCGCCTGGACTAGGACTTCCCTGTTGGCTTATGCAAAAGTCAGTGCTTTATTTCTGTCTCTTGATATGGCCACTTATGTCATAGTGACACCAGTGACCCCTGTGACCTTGACCTTGGGGTGACCTTGACCAAAATTTAATCAGTTCTTCCATACACATTGGGGAACTACTTGGCCAAGTTTGAAGTGATTCCGTGTAGAAATGTGGCCTCTACGTTGTCCACAGACAGACAGACAAACAGAGAAACAAACAAACAAACAAACAAACAAACCGAACCGAAAACATAACCTCCTGGCGGAGGTAATAAAGTGTCTATTGACTGAAATGGTGTGACCACGTGTTGAGGATGGAGGGCGAGGAGGGCTTGGTAAAAACGTTTTGGGGGGAAAGATCGAGAGGGCGGCAGAGAATTAGATGGCAAGATGAAGTATGGTGGAAGAGGATGCCTTTCATAGAAATTATTGGAGAGGGAACATCAGGCAACCAACCCCTTAATGTAAGGATATCGATGGAAAATAAAAAATATGTATATATATATATATATATATATACACACACATATACACACACACACATATATATATATATATATATATATATATATATATATATATATATATATACACATATATTTATATAACTGGAATTATTAGCCCTCCAAAGTAAATCATAAAAAATCTATAAAATTGACATGTAATATAAATAAATGTGCCTTAAAGATATATTGTTAGAAGTACAGGAGATGTAAGCAAATTAGTAGTGTAAGCGTTGTATGTAATACAAACATAAGGACAATAATTTTTTCCAGGGAGTAAAAATCATATGTTCATATAGTTGCAGATATATAAAATGTCGACACTAAGTGAATAAAAACATTAGAAGATCAAATGAGCTTTTAATTAATTATAAACATTTCAATTTCAAGTCTATATCCCCTTGTGTTTCCATTCTAAGATAGGAATAAGTAAAAACAGTTTTTAACAGTTAGAAATGCACAATGGGTAAAGGGATTCAACAGCAGTAAAAATACTTAAGGTATTCTGTTCACTATCACTATAAACTTATGTCGCAAACTCTTTGTTATGTATGTCAGTTGTGAGAAATCAGAGGATACCAATTAATTACCAAGCGAGAATATTATTTTATCCCC
>NC_090725.1:292323655-292336155 GCF_036898095.1 Palaemon carinicauda | reverse complement strand
ATGCATTATCAACAAGGTTAAACATCCAGTTTGCTATGTCTGACATAAACAAACATCCCAAAGAACTGGAGGCCATATAATGTCTAAAATCTTTTTGAAAGTAAGTAACGGAGTCTCTTCTGTACAATGAATACATGGCAATGACATTCGATAGAGCTAAATGACATCCAGATTGGAAGTAATAGTTGATAAATTATTAGACGCAAAGATTTTGACCACACTTTCTCAAGCAGCATATTTGGATGAACATGTTTATAATAAGGATGGGTAAGTTCTACTTAAAATTAGAATTGCTTAGATTATAGGTATATGCACTATCAAGAGAAACAACTTTTCAAAGGTAAACTTGCCCATATTCATGGTAACAATCACTTATTAAAGAAAAAAAAATCTTTTCCAAACAAACATTAAATGGGGAATCAATTTCCAAGTTTTGAAACAATTTTGTGAAGGCGGATGAAGTATGGGATAAGGAGGTAAGAGGGAAATTGGTTTCAGAAGAATTGGATAGAGCCAATTTCGTCACCCTCACCATAAAATATCACCACGCCTACGTCAAGAGTAACAAACAGGATTACTTGGCATTGAAAACGAGCTTCCAAAGACTATTTGGCTTTATATATTTAGGCCCTATGAACCAGCCATGTAGCAGAGAGGCCATTCAGTCTTTTGATGAAAGAATATGAAAGCCACGTTGTTATACTATAATGTATGAAGAAAATGTGAAGAGTTTGGACAGCAAGACGGAAGAAAGAAATCTGAAACGGAGGTGATGTTGAAAGAGCCTCCAAAAAAGATGATATTTTGTGAGGATATGACATGGGAAGATTAAGAGGTGGTTATTGTGGAAACGAGAGAAAATAATGAGCCAGAGATGAGATCACAAGGAGAATAACACTTGAAATGGGAGAGGAGCAGATATAGCACGGGCAACCACATGAAAAATATAAATGTCACATAGAAAACATGTGTGACATACACAGAATGTTTGGCTAACAGGGACTTATCCCATATTCTTAAAAAATCTCAAAATCAGTGATATATTTATAATACTACAGAAGGTTAACATATCCCATATTCTTGAAGAATCTCAAAAGCAGTGATATATTTATAATACTACAGAATGTTAGCATTTGGTAGAATACTAAACACGGTGCAGGTGATATGTATCCTGATTATCTGGTTAGGATCAAAATTTACATCAATGATGGTTGAACTTAGTTGGGAGGGGGGTCAAACTGAGGCTGGTCTAGTTGTGAAAAGTAAGTGTGAATTGTTCACATAATAGAAATGTTCAACTCTGGATGAGGCTGTGGCAGTGCAAGACTTTAGTCAAATTTGACCATTGCGTGATGGTCATTAACTTAGGACAGGACGACCTGGAGACAGCAAAAACCACAAAATTGAGTTATAATTAAATGATATACTTGACACAGCAGAGTGCTGCGAAACAAGATGAATAATTCAAGAGACAACAATATCTTCATGCAAACTCGAGTCAAGGGACCAAAGAACAACTTGCTCGGAATCAGCTGTGTTCGGTTGGAATATTGTTATTATTATTATTATTATTATTATTACTATCCAAGCTACAACCCTAGTTGGAAAAGCAAGATGCTATAAGCCCAGGGGCTCCAACAAGGAAAAATAGCCCAGTGAGGAAAGGAAATAAGGAAATAAATAAATGAAGAGAACAAATTAACAATAAATCATTCTAAAAAAAGTAACAACGTCAAAACAGACATGTCACATATAAACTATTAACAACATCATAAACCATGACATCATGGAGAACGTGCTAGTCACTCCCATATCTCTGCCTGTCGGATAACTTTAGTTTAGTAAAGTTAACTGCCCAAGGTTGATAACTGGTTGGGCTAAAAGTAGTTAATCAGTTTACTTTCGAGATGGGGAAAAATAAATACTATTCAAGATCAATACGATAACAAATTCAACTGTAAACACAACGCCAAAGCAGGAAAGAACAAGTTCGTCCTGTAGTAAAGGACTTTGCCTATTGAAAAAATCCAATAGGACACTTCACTGAGATAGTAAGAGGCAAAGGGAAATGATCAGCAGCAATGGAAAAGCGATAGGCTAGTGAAAAACAGTGAACCAAATTTTTTCTACAGGCAAGGTCAGCTATTGAGCTTTAAGGTGTGAATAAAAAGACAATCAACATATGTAGAAATATTTAAATATTATTATAGCATTTTCAAAACATCGCGTATTGCGTTGAAATTAAAGAAAACAGAAATCAAAAGAACGAGGAAAAGTTTAGAATGAATAAAATACACTTTATCTTCATTCCTCTAGCGAGCACCTCAACGGTTCTGATGGGCTTTCCTTAAACCATTTCAACATTGAGCATCGGACAATGTATTTCTCTCAAAACGAATTGCATCCCCAAGCCGCTGACGCACAATAATGTCACAGTGACAAATACTGTGAGTATTCCAACCTCTTATTCCTTGTAATTAGGTTACTGTCTTCCAGTCAGTATTTATGATATTAACGACCTTAAGCTTGAGGGAGACTGCCATACTTCTTTATAGTGATAAAAAGTTGCATTTATTTTCGATATACTTCTAGTTTTATAAGTATATATCTAACAGTTTAATATTAACTTATTATTTTTGTATTTGGAAAAGGCAAAGGTAGAGGTGAAAATTACCATTGTGGTTAAAAGTCTAAATATTTAGCAAAAGCTACAGAGATATCTAGAGTATCAGCCACTCCGTTATATCAGTCGGAAAATCGTTAAAATAGCAGATATTCTGTTGTAAATAATCAAATCTTAAATATAGTCTATAAAAGAATGCGACCCTAAACATGAAAACTTAATAATTTTGTAACAAAACCTTCAATGCAGACATTTTACAAATAGTCCAATCAAGAATGCGACCGTAAACCTAAAAAATTAATAACTTTGGAACAAAACCTTCAATGCTGAAATTTTACAAATAGTCTATTAAAATGCAACCCTAAATCTAAAAAATGAATAAATTTGGAACAAAACCCTCAATGCATAAATTTTACAAGAAGTCTATAAAAAATTCGACCCTAAACCTAAAAAAGATAATAATTTTGGAACAAAACCCTCAATGCAGAAATTTTACAAAAAAGTCTATAAAAATGCGACCCTAAACCTAAAAAAAATAATAACTTTGGAACAAAACCTTCAATGCAGAAATTTTACAAATAGTCTATTCAAAATGCGACCCTAAACCTAAAAAAATTAATAATTTTGGTACAAAACCTTCAATGCAGAAACTTTACAAATAGTCTATAAAAAAAATGCGACCCTAAACCTAAAAAAATTAATAATTTTGGTACAAAACCTTCAATGCAGAAACTTTACAAATACTCTATAAAAAAAATGCGACCTTAAACCTAAAAAAATTAATAATTTTGGAACAAAACCTTCAATGCAGAAATTTTACAAATATCCTATAAAAAATGCGACCCTAAACCTAAAAAATGAATAATTTTGGAACAAAACCATCAATGCAGAAATTTTACAAGAAGTCTATAAAAAATTCGACCCTAAACCTAAAAAAAATAATAATTTTGGAACAAAACCCTCAATGCAGAAATTTTACAAAAAAGTCTATAAAAATGCGACCCTAAACCTAAAAAAATGAATAAGTTTGGAACAAAACCTTCAATGCTGAAACTTTACAAATAGTCTATAAAAAAAAAAAAAAATGCGACCCTAACCCTAAAAAAATTTATAATTTTGGTACAAAACCTTCAATGCAATACAACAGCACATTACGAAACAACTTAAAGGTGGGTAAGGGTACAAACACATCTGAGAGCGATTTTCCACGTACGCCAGATAATACAAGCATTCATAAATCGTAGATCAACGCTGTTCCTAGCTGTAAATCGGATATATGTCTTTTATTGTGCCATCACTCCAACCATCAGACATTCAGATAAGTAGGAAGAAGGCTATGAAATCCACTTTCAAGGGCATTATCTCTTTAAGCTGTATTCTGCATTGATAGCTCGTGTTGCTGTGACCATCTCATAACAACTTGTTTATATTTTCAAAAATTATGAATTCATATAATTCTAAATTATCAGTAATAAAAATAGCACAGAGAGAGAGAGAGAGAGAGAGAGAGAGAGAGAGGAGAGGAGAGAGAGAGAGGAGAGAGAAGAGGAGAGAGAGAGAGAGAGAGAGAGAGAGAGAGAGAGAGAAGAGAGAGAGAGAGAGAGAATATTAACCTACATTCATTATTCCCTTTGGAGGGGTGGAAATTTCAGGGTTTAAGGACCTTGCGTATGAGTAAATATTTTAATAACAAATAAGCATTATGATGACCAGCAAATTTGAGTACAGATTTTATCTTTATAATTAACCCTTTCAAATGCCACTACCTCACAGAAGGATAAAAGACCACTGCGTGATAAGATTACTCAATTTAATATGGAACAGAATTAGACATTTTTATTGTAAATTTGTAATGTTATGCTAAACATGCAATCCCTCATATCTTCGACTTGAGCTCGTATGAATAAGAGCTAGATATTTACAAAAAAATGCTTTACTTCTTATTAATTAATAAAATAAATAACTTTAAAATTTGACTGCTGGGTAATTCGTATCCTGTATTCAACAAAACTATTATAGAAGACCAAAATTTTAACATCAAAGCTATATAACGAGGCAACCAAGACATATCGTAGGTGTATCCGTGAAGAACAAAAAGAACACAGCAATAACCAAAGCAACAACAACTAACAACAACTATTTTGAAACGTTCTTGTTAAATAACATATGGTAAATTTAGTCGTGTGATTTGTATATTACTTTTAAAAGCCCTAATCAATAGGAAGAAAACCAAGGGAATTTGAACTCGAATGGTTGAATGTGTCTCAAAGAAAGGGACGCATAATATAAAACAAAACACTAGTATAAAACTCCTGAGCTGATGAGTTTACATTTTCAAACTAAAAACTCCTTGAAAAAATTACAATAAATCACATTTGTATCTATAAGGCTTCGATATAAAAACAATATAGAACTTATTTTTTTTTTCTATAAAGATTTTCATTCAAATTCTGTATTTCCATGGAAAGAAAGATTCTAGATATCATTTTAGAATAGAATTTCCCCGAAAGAATAATGATTAGGGGATCTGCGAGATGTATATACGCTGGGCTCCTGAATCCGGAGGTAATAATAATAACGATAATAATATCCATGAAACACAATTTCCTCCAATAGGCAATAAACTTACTTCGTTTTATAGCAAAATAATTCTCTCATGCAATACCCCCTACCCAACCCAACCCACTCCTCTCTCTCTCTCTCTCTCTCTCTCTCTCTCTCTCTCTCTCTCTCTCTCTCCTCTCTCTCTCTCTCTCTCTCTCTCTCTCTCTCTCTCTCCAAATACAATCCCAATAATACGATTAACCTGGACTTGTTTGCAAGACATAAGATCATTGACCAGTAGAGGGGCACTCGGTAGAGCGCAGACCCTCCGCCGCGGCAACTTATTCCTCGACCTTTTGCTCGACTCTGACCTTGACCTTTGACTTTAACATATATCAATTGGCGTTTGGCTGGATTTTCATAAACTCAAATATAAACCAAGTTTGAAGTCTCTGTGACAACAATGTCTAAACCTATGGATGATTACGTGAATTGGACATTTTGCTTGACCGTGACCTTGACCTTTCAAAATTTAATTATTTCCAGCTTTTTACCTTACAGTTAATCCCTTCAGGTTTCATTGTTCTACGATTAAAATTGTGGCCAGGAAGCTGTTCACAAATAAACAAACACCTAACAAACACATAACCTCCTTCCAACTTCAGAGCAGCATTAGAAACGTTCCATAACAGAACGCCACATATAACAATTTGAAGAACCATAACTAGATTTGTCTCTTCCTCTAATTAGATAATTACATACGAAGTGACCTATCAAAGACCTTAATGAATTAAGCAATTATTAGGTCATCTTTCTTAGTGACTGGCGACCGAAAATTATTACCGAGCCATGCCTTTGGCTAATAAATTTCGATGTAAACGACTTTATTGATGTTATTATGAACAAAATGTTATTTAATAAATAAGTTTTATCATAACGCTCATCTACCACAAAATTAGTGCGTAAAAAAATAAAAATGTGGATCACTTAAAAGTAAAACAAAATCTTGATGGATAACTAAACTGTACGTGCATGAGAGAGAGAGAGAGAGAGAGAGAGAGAGAGAGAGAGAGAGAGAGAGAGAGAGAGGGAGAGAGAGAGAGAGAGGGGAGAGAGAGAGAGAGAGAGGAGAGAGAGGAGAGAGAGGAGAGAGAGAGAGAGAGAAGAGAGAGAGAGGAGAGAGAGAGAGAGTTGGCAAGCTGACTTCTCCTTTTTACAATAGCTACATCTCTCTTCTTTGTAAACTAATTTTGGTCTGATTATCCACACAGTCTATTTCTGCACATTAGAATAAACGAGATCTGGTTTCAATTAATTGATACTGCTGCATTCAGGTTACTTCAGTATCGTAATCTGTAACTCTAGTAGCGTAATATGAAACTCTAGTACTGGAACAGGTAAACCTCTCTCACGAAGGCACAGCTACAACGACTTATTATGTCCATTTAGTCAACGACTAAGATAAAAGCCACCATGGCGATTAGCAAATACCAGCCTCCCTAGACCTTGCCTAAGCAAGAGGCCTGTATGAGAGTTTCTGGTTAGAAAGAATGACAATAACAACCATTTGAGCCAACTAAATTGAAAAGTCGTTCGCACACCATTCGTAAGGAAACTCGGTAGATAATATTTCATCAGTCATTCATCATCGCCATTCTATCATTCTAATTCCGAATTTCAGCTCGTGTTTCTCAAGTATCTGATCCCTCATTCTTTTTTTGTTTTTTAAATGATACATCATTGCCATCATCTCCTCCTACGCCTATTGACGCAAAGGACCTCGGTTAGATTTCGCCAGTCGTCTCTATCTTGAGCTATTAATTCAATACTTCTCTATTCATCATCTCCTACTTCACGCTTAATAGTCCTCAGCCATGTAAGCCTGGGTCTCCCAACTCTTCTATTGCCTTGTGGAGCCCAGCTAAACGTTTGGTGAACTAATCTCTCTTAGGGGAGTGCGAATAGCATGCCCAAACCATCTCCCTCTAACCCCTCATCATGATCCCATCCACATATGGCACTTGAGTAATCTGTCTTATAGTTTCATTTCTAATCCCGTCCTGCCATTTAACTCCCAATATCCTTCTGAGGGCATTGCTTCTTAATAGACTAAATCTATTAGAGATTCATTTCATATATTTTACATGTATATGAATATATATTTTTAATAAATATTCCTGTTTTCTAACTCAACCATTTTCTGACGCTTGTTCTTTTGATGCTTAGCCTTTTGTAAAAATATGAACTCTTCATTACATTAAACTCTCTCTCTCTCTCCTCTCTCTCTCTCTCTCCTCTCTCTCTCTCTCTCTCCTCTCTCTCTCTCTCTCTCTCTCTCTCTCTCTCTCTCTCTCTCTCTCTATATATATATATATATATATGCAGAAGAACCACAGGGAAAATGAAAATACGAAATATATGCTTAAGTCCTGACTAGTTTCGTGATACTTCTTCAGAGGACTGAAGTTTTTCATCTCATCCTACCAATTGGAAGTGCAAATTAGCTACTCAAACCTATTTACCATAAGCAAATAATATAATTACACACAATCGTAAGGTAATAATCAAGTTAATCAAACAAACATATAAATTTCTTGCACTTCCATTCAATTCAACATTTATGAAAAATAAAATCAAGAAACTCTCCATAATCCCCCCCCCCAAAAAAAAAACACTAATGCGGACAAAATAATATAATTGGCAACCTTTTCAACATCAAAAATCTTTAATATTCTCGTACCCTAACTGGCATGCTTCCTTAATAAAAGGGGACACTTCAGATTTAGAAATTTACGATCGTCACTATGACGATAATACATGATTATTACAAAATTTAATATATATTTTTGCGATTAAATGGTACCATGAAGTATAATTCCCAGAAATCTTATTCCCATTCTCTACATGATGATAAAGATAATGAGAAGTATGAGTACGTGAGAGAGAGAGAGAGAGAGAGAGAGAGAGAGAGAGAGAGAGAGAGAGAGAGAGAGAGAGAGAGAGAGAGAGGAGCATTGTATTAATGTCTAAGGTTTAGATACCCAAAATGTTTGTATTTAACATAAAAAAATACAGACGTATGAGAGAGAGAGAGAGAGAGAGAGAGAGAGAGAGAGAGAGAGAGAGGAGAGAGAGAGAGAGAGAGAGAGAGAGAGAGAGAGAGGCATTGTATTAATGTCTAAAGTTTAGATACCCAAAATGTTATAATGTCTAAAGTTTAGATACCATAAATGTTTGCATTTAACATAAAAATACAACTTCGCATTGTATTATTATCTACAGTTTAGATACCCCAAAAAATTGTATTTAACATAAAAATACAGATTTCGCACTGTAATAATGTCTACCGTTTATATACCCAAACCGTTTGTATTTAACATAAAAATACAGATTTCGCATTGTATTGATGTCTGCAGTTTAGATACCCAAAATTTTTGTATTCTACATAAAAAATACAAACTTCGCATTGTATTGATGTCTACAGTTTAGATACCCAAATTTTTTGTATTTTACATAAAAAATAGACTTCGAATTGTAATAATGTTTACAGTTTAGATACCCAAAATGTTTGTATTTAACATAAAATTACAGACTTCGTATTGTAATAATGTTTACAGTTTAGATACCCAAAATGTTTGTATTTAACATAAAAAATACAGACTTTGCATTGTATTAATGTCTACAGTTTGGATACCCAAAATGTTTGTATATAACATAAAAATACAGACTTCGCATTGTATTGATGTCTACGGCTTAGATACCTAAAATGTTTGTATTTAACATAAAAATACAGACTTTGTATTGTATTAATGTCTGCAGTTTAGATACCTAAAATGTTTGTATTTAAAATAAAGATACAGACTTTGCATTGTATTAATGTCTACAGTTTAGATACCCAAAATGCTTGTATTTAACATAAAAATACAGACTTTGCATTGTATTAATATCTACAGTTTAGATACCCAAAACATTTGTATTTGAAATAAAAATAAAGATTTCGCATTGTATTAATGTCTACAGTTTAGATACCCAAAATGTTTGTATTTTACATAAAAATACAGACTTAAAAACATTTGAAAACCAGCACAGTCCCAGCCGGTTGTCTATAACCCGCAACAAATATGTTGAATCGACAAACAATCGTCCAACAGCAGAGATTTATTTTGAATACAAACAAAAGTTCGATTTCAATTAAGTGTTACTCCTTTTACCCCTTTTCTTTTATCTAATACTTTCGTAAATAAAAACTATTTAAAAATATATAAACATAGATTGGATTTATCAACACTATTTGTATTAATAATTGCATAAAAGCTTTACAATGTTATCAGTAATCGCTACTGAGATTATTTGTTTTACTTATCATTCTCTTTCCCCCTTGAACAGGCTGAAAAATTATCTGTTAACAAATATCTTTCGAGGTTAAAAGGACAGGTGATAATTCTTTTGTATTTCTTTGAACATTATATATATATATATATATATATATATATATATATATATATATATATATATGTATATATATGTATATATATATATATATACATATACATATATATATATATATATATATATATATATATATATATATATATATATATATATATATATATATATATATATATGCATACCACCGCTTGAACAAATAAATTCAAAGATAATTTGTGCGAGAATATATTACCCGTATAAAATCTCACTTTCTCTCTTTCAATGTTATTAGCTTCATTCGGGCCTTCGCATCTGTGTGGTATCGTACCATGGCTGTTACTACAAACATGTTCTGGCTGGGACCATCTGCCGGACTTCCATCTTAATCTCGGAATGATTTTGGTTCCTGAATAAACCTTACCCACTTCCCTCGGCCGACTCTTGCTAATACTCCTCTCTCTCGAATGCTTTGAAGTTGTATGCTACTAAAATCAAGTATAAGTATGAATTTAATCTATGAAAGGATTTAATGCTCGGATACATAGACAATACTTATTTGATAAAATACCGCATTTCCTAATATGTAAATTCATATAACAGCCGGATATATATATATATATATATATATATATATATATATATATATATATATATATATATACATACACACACACGCACACACACACACACACACACACACACATATATATATATATATATATATATATATATATATATATATATATATATATATATATATAGACAATTCTTATTTTTACGCCTTTGTTGAAAAAAACCGCATTTCCTAAGATGGAGATTCATTGTGTAAAAGTCTCTTATCTATCTATCTATATATGTATCTATATATTTCTGAATTTCTCCCATACATCATAACATATGAATAATTTAGACAGCTATTCATATAGATGGATGGATGGATGTATGTAAGTATATAATATGTATGTATGTATGTATTTATTTATTACAGTATATGCTCCTCAATACAATTAGTTCCATTTATGAATAGAGTGCTGGAAAATAAATTGTTTCATCCATATGACGTCTTTAATGTAGATTTGTGACTTTCCGAATAGCATAAAATATAAGTAGTGCAAAATAAGAATTCCCTGGCTCTTCCCTTCGAAAAATACACAATTCTTGCCAAAGGATAATTATCAAATTATATTTCAAATTTAGAATTTTTTTTTCCATTACTGAGAAAATGCGGGAACATCCAGATCACAATTTATCATATGGACAGGAGCAACTCCAAATGGAATCTAATCCAGGGTTAATGAAAATCACAAATCTAAATTTCTGATGGGGTGAGCAACCCTCACAATTTAGTCTGCTTTGGACAAGAGATAACGTTCCTGAAGAACTGACGTCAATCCCGTTGCAAGAATAGAATGGTAAGCTTTCTTGAAGAGCGAGATGGCTTGTTAAATCGGTCATAAAATTATGTGTCGCCTTGTGAAAAATCATTTATGTATTTTAAAACTAATCTAAAAAATAGTTGAAAATAATCTCAAAGTTTTATTTCATCAATATATGTTAATTAATTTCCGAATATCCAAGTAGTTTGTATCTTAAAATTTTCACCACGGTAACTTTTATACTACTATATCTTTTTCATCATTCAACCAATATAGTCCTGGTGAAGAGTCATGTAAAATAAAACTAATTAGAAACACGGGTTGGCACCAAATAATAAATGGACAAACGATCATATCAGCAGTTTTCTTGTTATCCTGAAAACTAAATGGAGCTCTGTCCGGAGAACCGATGTGTTCAATTTTTAGACGCCAGTAAGATCAGTCTTTTATATGCATATATATATATATATATATATATATATATATATATATATATATATATACAGAGAGAGAGAGAGAGAGAGAGAGAGAGAGAGAGAGAGAGAGAGAGAGAGAGAGAGAGAGAGAGAGAGAGAGAGTATTATATAAACTTAATGAGGCTTGTGCATCTACTAAATGCGTGCGAGAGCAAGATTAGGAAATATTAGTAATAGTTAACAACAAAAAATACGATAATGATCATTTAAACAATATCAAATGAAAAAATAAATAAACAGATCATATTGAAGCAAATTGACATTATTAAATGCAGCCTAAAAGATCAGAAAAACAGAATAATATTAAATTAAATGCAGCCTAAAAGATCAGAAAAACAAAATAATATTAAATTAAATGCAGCCTAAAAGATCAGAAAAACAAAATAATATTAAATTAAATGCAGCCTAAAAGATCAGAAAAACAAAATAGTATTACTGCAAATCTTTTCAACGAAATAAAACAATCTATACCAAATTGAAAAAAAAAATTCACATATATGGAAACAAAACAAAGAAAATAATCATACTCTTCTAAGAATACAATTTAAGATTTAGGATAAATTATAATATGAATCTTAACGATCAACACTAAGTTTAGAAAACGAATGCCGACCATCGAAACGAAGCTCAGGAAACGAGCCGCTAGCAAATAACAATCAGCCTGGTTGGAAATTTATCATTTCGTCTTTTTGAGACTCACGCCTGGGAAAACCACAACTGCTCTCTGATGCGATCTTCCATTTACGGATAAACAGTTGGATATTTCTAAATAAAAAAATAAGGAGCCTTGGGCCTGGGAATAGAGAATATCCCTCTCGACAGTATTAATATGATGGAGATATAAGAATAAAAGCCTAACGTTCTCAACGCCAAAACTGCCATTGGCGGCTTACGGGAAGAATAATACGAAAACGAAGAATAAATTGACTATAAACTTTTATACTTTTATATGTGCGTGTATATATATATATATATATATATATATATATATATATATATATATATATATATATATATTTATGTATATACATATATATATATATATATATATAT
>NC_090725.1:292311155-292318655 GCF_036898095.1 Palaemon carinicauda | reverse complement strand
ATAAATCAAGTCACACGATGACAAATCTAAACGAGTAAATGAATAACACGTCAAACCAAAGTCATTCAATTTCCATCAACCAGCTTCCATCTTCCATCTTCCATCCACTTACACTCTGGGTACGAAGGGAATAACCTCTGCTTCCACATGTCGCACGCTCGTCTTGACCTGGGCAACATATGGTTAAGGCAGATATCTGCATTGCAAAATACATCATATAAACGCAGCATACATGCAATATCTGGAAACGGTTTACTCTTCAAAAATATTAATGCATGCGCTGGGAAATTTACATAAGCGAAATGGTGCAACAACGCTACCTCAGGTAGTATTTTTATTTCTTGAAATATCTTCCGTTTTCAACTAAATGCCTCAAAAGTTACCTTTTTAGTATATATATATATATATATATATATATATATATATATATATATATATATATATATACCTACTCCTTGCAATTTAGTTCTGTCACTTTCTAGTCTCTGAGTGAATACTCAATTTTAGCGAATAAGTTGCGTTATTTCTTAATCTTGCATTCTTTTCATCATTGAATTAGCAAAGGAAAACAATTGAATATAAGAATCATAGAATAAAAATAACGGAATCTGGGATTTTTCCTGGAAAACATATTGAGTTAAGAAATAAGTGCAACTGTTTTAATCATATGGCGAATTCGTGAAGGTTATCCAGTTGAAACTTGTAAATATTTATCAATTTACCAAAATCAATGACTCGAAACCTCTATGTAGTTTTGGAAAAAGCAATTGGTGTCAGTTTGATATATTGGTAAAGTAATAAAGATCAGATGGGTGTGTGTGGGTGACTTATAAAGCGCAATTTTCTCCGCTCTTAACTTGCAAGGAGATGAGTTGAAAGACAATGAAAAGGATAGCTATTATATATATATATATATATATATATATATATATATATATATATATATATATATATATACACATATATATATATATATATAAATATATATATATATATATGTATATATATATATATATATATATATATATATATATATAAATACTATATATATAAAAATATATAAATATATATAAATATATATATACGTATACTGTATATATATATATATATATATATATATATATATATATATATATATATATATATATATCTATATATATATATATATATATATATATATATATACAAGGTTAATTCTGAAGCAAATGAGTTGTATACAAAATGACCTTGGGAAAATTTCTTCACAATACTTGAGAGCAGACGAATCAAATATATTAGCAAAGCATAAATCAAGTCACACGATGACAAATCTAAACGAGTAAATGAATAACACGTCAAACCAAAGTCATTCAATTTCCATCAACCAGCTTCCATCTTCCATCTTCCATCCACTTACACTCTGGGTACGAAGGGAATAACCTCTGCTTCCACATGTCGCACGCTCGTCTTGACCTGGGCAACATATGGTTAAGGCAGAGATCTGCATTGCAAAATACATCATATAAACGCAGCATACATGCAATATCCGGAAACGGTTTGCTCTTCAAAAATATTAATGCATGCGCTGCGAAATTTACATAAGCGAAATGGTGCATCAACGCTACCTCAGGTAGTATTTTTTTTTCTTGATATATCTTCCGTTTTCAACTAAATGCATCAAACGTTACATTTTTAGTATATATATATATATATATATATATATATATATATATATATATATATATTATATATATATATTTATATATACATACATATATATATATATATATATATATATTTAAATATCTATGCATATATATACACATATATACATATATTTATATATTTACATATATATATATATATATATATATATATATATATATATGTATATATATATATATATGTATATATATATATATATATATATATATATATACACATATATATATATATATATATTTATATATATACATATATATATTTAAATATATATGCGCATATATATACACATAGATATATTTATATAATTATATATATATAAATACACATATATATACATACATGCACACACACACACACACATATATATATATATATATATATATATATATATATATATATATATATATATATATATAGTCAGCGACACGTGCAATGGCTTAAAAGCAAAAGAATAAGTAGACAGTACCAAAATTAAAAAATTAAGAAAAAAATACAAAATCCTGAAAGAGACATTTGAAATTTTGATGGGGAACACATTATACATTTAATTAATATTCATAATGGAGACTCTTCCTTTGGAGATTGTAATAGTTATACTGTACATGTCATCAGCCGTAACTAGTTCATTGCAGGACAGACATCAGACGTGTTCTTCCACTCGCGTCTGTTTGTGATTTTTTTTTTTCAATACCCGCAAATTATCTTAGTTCGTCAATTTATCGTCTTCTTTCCCTTCCCTTGCTGCTTTTGTAATCTCTAGGGACCCATTCTGTTGTTCTTGTCATTCTCATTATATATCCTATCCATGTCCATTTTTTTCATTTAGTTAGAATACCCAATATTTTAGTTTGTTCTAGTCTCCGTTTTGCTCTTTTTTTCTGTCTCTCAATGTTATTTCCATATTTATTCTTTTCATCGCTCTTTATGGTGTAACTAGCTTGTGTTCTATGCCCCTAGAAAGGCTCCAAGTTTTTGATGCATAAGTTAATACTGGTATAACAATCTGATTACATACTTATATATATATATATATATATATATATATATATATATATATATATATATACAGCGTATATGTATACACAGAAACACTCGCACATATACACTCACACACACACACACACGTGTATATATATATATATATATATATATATATATATACGTGTGTGTGTGTACTCACCAACCTAACCTTCTCCATGTGTATGTTAATATGAAATCCTCCATGATTACCTTAGACCTAAGAAATATAAATCCCAATCAGTTCAACCCAGCGATATATCTTCAATCTTTTGCAGGGCACTATATCTGCATAATTTGGTAGGTAGTAGGTTGGCCAGGGCACCAGTCACTCGTTGAAATGTTACCGCTAGAGAGTTATGGGGTCCTTTGACTGGCCAGACAATACTACATTGGATCCTTCTCACTGGTTACGGTTCACTTTCCCATTGCCTACACATACACTGAATAGTCTGGCCTATTCTTTACAGATTCTCCTCTGTTCTCATACACGTGACAACACTGAGATTACCAAACAATTCTCCTTCACCTCTCACCTAAGAGGTTAACTACTGCACTGTAATTGTTTTAGTGGCCACTTTACTCTTGATAAGGGTAAAAGAGAGTCTTTAGCTATGGTAAGCAGCTCTTCTAAGAGAAAGACCTCCAAAATCAAACCATTGTTCTCTAGTCTTGGGTAGTGCCATGGCCTCTGTATCATGGTCTTCACTGTCTTGGGTTAGAGTTCTTTTGCTTGAGTTTACACTCGGGCACAATATTCTATATAATCTATCCTCCTCTTGTTTTATCAGATTTCATAGTTTATATAGGAAATATTTATTTCAATGTAGTTACTGCTCTTAAAATACTTTATTTTTCTAGTTTCCTTTCCTCACTGGACTATTTTCCCTGTTGAAGCCCCTCCTTTTCCAACTAGGGTTGTAGCTTAGAAAGTAGTAGTAATAATAATAATAATAATAATAATAATAATAATAATAATTATAATAATAATCCCCCCAATCCCTTCAGATATGCAAAATGAACTCCCTGAGCCTGACAATGAAGTAATTAAGCAATTTATACCTATCCCTTTCCTAGAATGCTTTTGAGACTTGGTGCTCAGCCTACACACACCATTCCCCACCACCACTTCCCTCTCCTTCACATGAAGTCGTAAGACTAAGGCGTAACAGCATAATCATAAAGCCACTTACGACCCAATTGAGCGAAGCAAAGCCGGTAAGAGCCCCAGTAAACACGATCTAGAAAACAAATGAGCTCCAAACTCTGTGACATAAATGCGTTCAACATTCACTCGATGGATGAACGTTCTTATCATAAAAGGCATAATTTCTATCCAGACTATGAATAATTGTTTCTTTTATCCAAATTCATTGATGCTAAAAAAATACACTTTCACGCAGCAAAAATACCTTTGTATCATGGTGAAAAATCATAGCGACATGATGGAAAATCTAAGTTTAAATCTGGAAGGCGAAATACACTGTAATTTTGTAATGACAAACGTTTATCTGGAGACAGCAAAATAACATTAATCCCAATGAATGGAATGAAAGTTCTCTCTATAATGGTGAAATATTTCATATCGTGAGAGTGAAATCAACGATAATTTCATGCTGATGTGTAGTAATCTTTATTTCGTGATCTGAAAAGAACTATTATTTTTTCATAATGATACATACACATCGTAGAAATTTTAATTCGCTATTGTAAGTATTGTTATTTGTTTATCTTGTTTATGTTATATTTACTTCTTAATTGGCTATTAAAAAACTAAAGTTTACATGGTTGTAGTGAATAATGCTTTTGGTCCTTTTAATTTTGTCGGATTAATAAAAACAGGTCAATCTAATCTTGATGGATGTTTTTATCGAAAATTTAATCACAAGTGGGCGAATTATATTTTGGATGTGATAGGAATGCATTTTTTTTTTACTTTCACTCTATATTATAACAATGAAGCAAATAAGCAGAGTGAAGTTAAGGTCAAGGTCATATTTTGATGAAAGAAATCAAATAGAAATTTAACCTTGATCATAAATATTTGAATTCACGAAACAGAGTCGTATCAAGTTTAAACCCTGAGGGAAGGATGTATGCAAATTGAGGTCAATGGCAGCATTAAGGTCATACTTAAAAGGTAAAGTTTCCATTAGAATTTAACCTAAGCCATAAATTCAATACAAAAATAAATGGTCATACTTAAAAGGTAAAGTTTCCATTAGAATTTAACCTAAGCCATAAATTCAAAACGAAAATAAATGAAGACTTGACATTTAACATTCAATATCCATTAATGATCCCAATGCGCAGAGTGATGTCAAGGTTCTTGTCATGTTAGGTTAAATGTATTTAACCTTAACAATAATTTTTCAGCTTTATAAAATGGAGACCATTATTGGCATGAAACGTTATCTAAGAAAGCCGATGTGCAGATCAGAAATTGAGGTCAAAGGTAAAACATATTCATCACAGGCCGTAACCTTTGAACTTAATATTTAGCCTGCATAGTACGATACAAACGAACCCAATTTGCATAGAGGTCACAACCTCAGTTTTAGATCAAAGGTTAAATAGGAATTTAGATCAGCTTATTACTTCTATTCTGTCTGTTAGTAGGATTACAAGAAATCATATTTTCGGGATTTTATGGAAACTTCACTTAGGCCCAACTGACAACAAATGATTAGTTTAAAAGAATGAAAAACTGCAGAGTAAATTTTGAATTGTGTGTTGCTCAGTTTGTAACGGTTAAATTATCTTGTCATCATTAATATTATTATCAATAATCACCATCAAAAATATTTCCTTTAGTGTGTGATGTTTCCAAAGAAAAAGTCTCTTGCCTCACTTATCCATTGATTGCAAAATACGGGAAGAAATGGGGCAGAAAATCTTTACAGCAGCAACCCCTTCACATACTCGCAAAGAAGCCACTTCACTCCAATGATCCCTTCCTACACAATGAACTATTTCCCTCTAGTCTATCTTGAACACATCCCAGAGCTTCCGGGTCACTTGGTGCCTTCGTTCCAATAGATTGTTCTCTTCATGTAATCAAACATCTAAAAATTCATCCGCAGTCAAGAATTCAATTCAAATATATTCACCAATTTAAAATTATCTGATACATCTTTGCTATAATTATTCTAATAACTTTAATCCCCAATTTTACATTACTTTCATTATACATACAAATATTTTTGCTTCATGTTCCTAAACGACATTTGCTCTCATAACTCTAATCTCCTTCCTCTAGCTAATATTCAGCTACAACTTCCTTTCCTTACAAACAAAATAAAATTCATTCCCATATATATATATATATATATATATATATATATATATATATATATATATATATATATATATATATTTATTTATATATATATATATTATATATATATATATTGTATATAGACCCACAATATATCACACCTTATTTTCTTGGTTTACCAAACCATTCTCCTTCAAATCCCCCTTCACTTTATATCGCCATTCTTCTTTACCTTACACCCAGACCATCTACACTCCCCACCTCACACCCATCCTTACTACATGAACATACCATCTAAATATTGAGTCTCTTACCTAACCAACAATCTATTCTTCACTTGAATATTTTGTTCTTACTCGAAATCTACACATATTCCAAAGACATTTACTTAATAGAAAGGCTAGACTAGTAGTATAAACATAATAATGAAGGGAAGATTATAATGAAGTACAAGTTGAAATAAAATTCAAAACAATATATAAAGTTCAATCATTAATAAACTGTTCTTTCACATTTGTAGAACATGAGAAAAAGTGCAGGCAAAAGATAATGTATCTTCTTTCCTACTCATCATAGCAAGAGTTTACTCTAATGGCAAAAGTTTATTTCATAATTCTAAAAAGTGCTTGACTGAAATGGGCTACTCAGCAATAGTAAACGCTCAACCTCGCAATAGTAAATATTTGTACATGATGACAAACGTTATTCTCGTGTCCCGAGGTTTCGATTTCTAGTCGGTAAACTTCCAGCTCGTGTTTTCAAACGATAATTTCATGAAGAGAAACTTAATAAATTCTAGATTTTACATTTTCTAATTTTTTTTACAATGTGGTGGTCGATGTGATAACGTCCCTGACTAGTGAACGACAGACTGGGGTTCAAGTCACACCCAAACACATTAGTTTCCTTGGTCGCTGCAACCTCACCATCCTTGTGAGCTAAGGATGGGAGGTTGGGGGAGCCTCTAAGTCTATCTGCTGAGTCATCAGCAGCTATTGCCTGGCCCTCCTTGGTCCTAGTTCGGGTCGAGAGGGGGCTTGGGCGCTGATCATATGTATATATGGTCAGTCTCCAGAGCATTGTCCTGCTCGACAGGGCAATGCCACTGTCCCTTGCCTCCGCCATTCATGAGCGGGCTTTAAACCTTTAAACTTACAAAGGACAGGTAAACTTAAGAGGCAGAAGGTGTGCAGTGTGTATATATATATATATATATATATATATATATATATATATATATATATATATATATATATATATATATACATTACTGGTAATATTTCAATATGTCTTGCTATAACTCCTCCTCTTCCCTCAAAAGCTAAATTGACAAGCGATCCATTAAACCTTGGGCCGAGCAAATCCAATACCTTTCTCTCGAACCAACCCAATAATAGCAAAGAAAAACTGTAGAATGGTCGAGTTTAACGACGAAGTAGGTGCTAGAATTTCCTTGGCCAATGCCAATATTAATATTTCATAAAATTTACGTTTCTTGAGAA